>NC_056745.1:72378486-72680986 GCF_019279795.1 Protopterus annectens
TCCCGCCATCATGTTCTGTTTATTGTGGTGACAAGGTTGAGGTCCCTAGAGCATGTAGCTTGGAGGGATTGGAATTTCTTTACGTGGAGCATGTCCAACAGCTCTGGGTTTGGCATAGCTTTGTATGTTAGGCAGAGATCGCCTCTGAGTAGGCGATATGTGACAGAGTAAAGCTGGAGTTTTTTGAGACAGTCTGCATAGGGCATCTGTTTGAGCCGGTAATCCTCTTTGTGAGGTATTTCTGTGGCCTTTCCAGTTGTTGTAGATGTCTTGTGAGGTACATACCAAAAGGGGCATTGTACTCTATAATAGGTCTAATGAGTGATGAGTAGAGGGAACAATTACCTCTTTTTTCCTGGATGAGAAACCTTTTGTGATGAGGTGTGCCACATAGAAGGATTTCCTTTCTACTGTGGCAATGTGATTATCAAAGGAGAGACTACTGCCCATCTGTGTCCCAAGGTCTCTTATCACACTTTCGGTGTTAAGTAGACTACTGCCTATGTGGTGGTTCATGGGTACAGAGTTTTTACTAAAAGGGATAACAATGCCCTTTTTTGGCATTGAGCTTGAGGCCATAGCTTTGACAGCAGGCATCTGTCTCAATGAGGCCCTTTTGTAGAATGTCCACATCATTAGGAGTTTTGATTATGGCTCCTAGTTTGCAGTCATCTGCGAACTTTTTTAGCCAAAGACCTTCTGTGTTAACCTGTACTTCAAAGAAGTAGATACCAAACAGGAGACGACCTAGGACTGAACCCTATGGTACTCCACTTCTGGGTTCTGTCAGTGAGCCAGTTGGCAACCCATCTTGTGACATAGGGATTTATACCTAGTTTAGTGTGTTTGTTTATAATTCCAGAGTGGGGGATGGTGTCAAAAGCCTTGGCGAGATCTAGATAGGCTGTGTGAACCACCTTACCCTCATCTACAGCTTTGGTGACCTCTTCAAAGAAGTCTATCAGGTTTAGGAGACATGATCTGCCATTTACAAATGTGAACTGGGTAGTGTCCAGGAGAGTTTGGAGATTACTAATGTCATTGTTTATAAGTTCCATGATGATATGCTCCATAACCTTACAGACCAGGCTCGTCAGGCTAATGGGGTGGTAGTTCCTGGGGTCTGTGGTGGTTCCCCCTTTGTGGGGTGGGATAACCATTGCTGTGTGCCATTCAGTGGGCAAAAAGCCTGAGGTGAGGCTATGATTGAACATGGTACTTAGGTGGGGTGCCAGTTCATTCTGTAGTTCATGTATAATGCAGCCTGTGATGTTGTCAATTCCCATGGATGCTGTGTTCTTGGCTTAGTAAAGTGTGTTTTTTACCTGTGCAGCCATGATTACAGGTACTTTGCATTCTTCAGGTATAGTGATGGGCCCTTTAGGGGATGAGAGAGGGGTAAAGTTAGCACTGAACCTATCTGCCAGGATGTTGGCAATATCAGTTGGTTCTGTATATTTAGTGCCATTGTGCTGTAACTCAGAGCAGATTTGAGTGTTGCCATTGAAATTCTTGACATAGCTAAAGAATGCTTTGTGGTTGTCTTTAGAATAAGTGGCGATTTTGTTTTCGTAACTAGCTTTGGAGGATGTTATGAGGGATCTCAGCTTCTTACTGAGGCTGACCACGGAGTTCCTTCATTCATGGGATTTTACTCTTTTTTTGCAACAGTTTCTTTTTTCTGTTGTAGAGTTTGTTTATAGCAGGGGACCACCAGATTGGCTTCCTTTTTTTGGAGGACAGCATCTTGGTTTTGTTATGGATTGCACAATCCATGCACTCGTGTAAGTGCTTATAAAGTGCAATTGTATAGGATTCAGCAGTCTTATCTCTATTGCCCATCAGCATGGGTGTTGTAAAGTTTTCCACTTCTGTTTTAAGAAGCGTGAAGTTGGCTTTGGAGAACTTTTTTATGGTGGTTTCCTTAATGGGGGTTGGGGGTGGGATGTGGATGTCTAGGGTGATTTGCTTATGTTCAGATCTGACCAACGAGGAATTGACCTTTGGTGTGGAACACCGGTTGCCCGTATTGGTAATGACCAGGTCTAAAATATTGCTGCCCCTGGTGGGGGTGTGTATAAGTTGATCCAAGGCATTGGAATTTATGAATTCCATAAAAAGTTGAGCACAAGAGTTGGTACATAAGTAGTTTTCCCAGTTAATGGTGGGGTAGTTGAAATAGCCCATTATTAGGTTGTACCCTAATGTTTTCCAGTGCATCAAGAAATGAGGAATGGGAATCCTGGGGCATGGTGGGGGATCTGTAGCAAGCTACAATTTGCATTGCGGTCTTGCTCATAGTTAGTTGTACTTGGATAATCTCAGATTCATTATGCTAAGCAACTAGCCTGGAGGTGTGGTTATCCTTAATGAATATGTACACGCCTCCGCCTTTAGTGCTTCAGTCCAGGTTAGGTAGCCGAAAGGTGTGGTATGCATTATAGCCTGGTAATGCAGGGGTGCTCTCTGGAGCCTTGAACCAGGTCTCTGTCACTGCACAGATTTCGATGTTCTCCATTTTAAGGAGTGCCTCAAGTAAGTGCAGTTTGAGGTTTAGACTTCTAGCATTAAGTAGCATTACCCTCAGATTTTGCTTGCTTGTACCTGTTACGGTGGTGAAATTGTCATTTGAATCTTGCCTAAAAAAGGCACTATAGGGGTGGCAAGAGCCTTAGCCTTTATCCGGAATCCCAGGGATGACAGGTGCAGGCCATCTCTGGCAAAGCATCGTGGTTTGTCGATCATGTCATCCTAGACAGACAGCTACTGGATCCCCTTAGAATGACACCAGAAGCTTAGCAAATTGTTGAAGTCAATCATTTTGTCCTTGTACTTTGGTATCATTCTGGGTGATGGCAGGATGCTACTCAGGGCTAGGATCATACCTGCCTGGGCTACAAGATCAGAAAGCTCCTCCATGTCTCTTTTCATGTAGTCCAGGGAGGTACGTCTCAGGTCATTCACACCAACATGGACAATGACAGAGTCATATTTGTACATGCTGTGGAGTGACCTGAGTGCATGCATTATGTGGCAGATCGTGGCACCTGACAGGCAGCTGACAGTAACTTTCTCCTTGTTTAGCCTGGTGAGTGGATCATCAGTGTGCCTGACTATAGAGTCACCTATGACTAGAGTGTTGGGTACGTTGTTATGCCTTATGGGCTGCGGTTGAGTGGCACACTGAGTTTGTGGGCTATGTGTCATTTGGGTTGTATTGGGGGGTGGTGGTTGCTTGCGTTTCTGCTTTGGAGGTCCCTGTTGCTTCGGTAGATTTTTTTGAGAGCCTCCGTGAATGTAGGTGTGTGTTTTGTGTTTCTATGTGTGTGTTTTGGTGGTGTAGGTTTTGATGGACGAAGTGATGAGTGCGGTGTGGTGCAAGTGTTTATCTTTTCCTCTTGACTGTCTAGTCCAATCTTGGGTGAAGAGAGCTTTGCTTCCAGCTTTATTATATAAGTGCATCTCTCACAGGTTGTAGTGTTTGGTGGTAGGAGGAGATGGTTGTCTGTGTACATGAGGCAATTGCTGCATTGCCTCAAGATGCCCAGATTCATCAGGTAGACAGGAGAAAACACCAGGAGCTGACCCTTAGACATGCCTGGATAGGTGCTTATTTATTAAGTACTAAAAACTGTTTTCCTCTAGATAGAGAAAAGTTGAGTGCTGTAGTAATTTGTAGCTTATTTAGTGCTTACAATGAGTTCTGAACAAGTGCTGAGCTCAAAGAAACAGATTTGAGTACTGAAACTAGAAAACTGGTTAGTTCTAAGAAACAAAATTAAGCTAGAAGGCTTCCCTCCAACACAAAAAGGATTGAGGGCTCAGAAGCTTACAAACAGTCCTGGATACAGCAAATCTGTATCTGGACTAGACAACTTATAGGAAAAGCAGGAAACAAGCTTGTAAAGTGGAAAGGTGAAAGGAGGAGCAGAAGCTAACTGGGTTGACCTTCTCAAATGTTCTCTCTGGAATAGGTAGAATGAGGTAATGACACTAGACTGGAAGGAGTGTACAGATCAAATTTACAGTAGGGGCGGGCAACTGCAAAGCCACCAAGTATAAAAACAGGATACCAAGAGGGAGGGAGGGTGTGAAACAAAAATCAGAACAAACAAACCCAACCAGATGCTTAACAATTGTAGAAAATTCTATTTAATACCTCACACACAGTGAGTAAAATAAAAGTGTTATAAATAACTCAGAAATAAGCAAAAAACAGGATACTTAATGTTATACACCACAGATTAGTTAGCTCAGAGACCTTTCTCCAACTTCCTCCAATTAGTTCAGTGTGAAATGGCAGGAACAGTCACAAGTTAACTTCTTAAGTAACAAAGTTGAAATCTGAAACAACTTTAAAAAAAGCTTGAAAGAACCAATGAGGTGCTTACTCCAAGGTGTAGTCAGTCAATGACCACAAACAATTCACTCTCACTGAAATGCTATATTGGCCCTGGCTAAGCTATGATGGCCTGGGACATTTGCTCAGAGACACAGCCTCTACTAACAAACAACTAGGCCCAAAACACAAGCCTGAATATGAACAGTGCTACACTACCAACACTACGTAGGTAGAAAAAAACGACAGAAATGTTTAAACAGATAAAGGATCAAGGAGACTCTAGAGAATGCTTTTAAATGCAAACACATTATATGATAAACTCCTAGCAGGAAATCAGAACAAACAAACCCAACCAGATGCTTAACAATTGTAGAAAATTCTACTAAATAGCTCACACACAGTGAGTAAAATAAAAGTGTTATAAATAACTCTGAAATAAGCAGAAAACAGGATACCTTATGTTATATATCACAGATTAGTTAGCTCAGAGCCCTTCCTCTGATTAGCTCAGTGTGAAATGTGCTACTCTTTCCCATTTAAAATATGTTACAAGGACATCTAAGAGCAATCTCTATACACCAACCTTTTGAATGTACATACTTCAGCATGTTTTCCAGCCTTTCCCTCAGCAGGAATGGCAGCACTAAATAATGATAGACCATTATACCTATCAACCTCCTAATGTATGACATCTGGACAAAGCTTTACATAATTGGTGGACAGAGGCTAAAATACATGGCCATACTTGAAATATTGCTGTTATACACTGAGAAAGTTGCTGGTGTTACAAGGTTTGTTGTAACATATCATTTCTGAGGGATATAAAGTCAGAAAAACAAATAGATTTCCAAATTGCAATCACCAGAGTATGCTACTGATTTAACAAGGACAACACCTGTCTGGGGAATAGAACAAACATAACAGGCTAACCTGTGGCCATTATGTGGCTAGCCCTACAGTTGAGAGTCATGCAGAGACAGAACTTTGACAGACTGAAACCCATGCCGAAGTAGCATGTGCAGACAAACCATGTTAAACTAGCAGTATATCAAACATATAACATCAATACTCACATTCTGCCCCTAAGTCTTGAACCTTCTCCACCATTTAGTTGGCTTGTCTCCACAAGTCTTCTTGTAAGAGGTAGTAGATCACACAACTCTAGGATGTCTTCCTCAAAATTAAGGGAAAGGGCCAACGACCACATGGAGCACTCAATTATAGGAGTATGTTATCATGACATTGCCTATTGGAAGAACTACACAGCTGCTCTGCATGCAATTAGCTAGCAGGGAACACCAATAGGTGCACAGACCATCACCTGGTCATGAGCATCACCTACAAAAGCCATGCTGCCATCTATTCAAACCATTCTATCCCTGTAGTGCACAGAGAGAGAGAGAGAGAGAGAGAGAGAGAGAGGAGAGAGAGAGAAAACAAATAAAACATAAACCAGAAAAGAGAAGAAAAATAAAAAGGTATGTGGAAGATGTAAGCATGTAACTGAATATAGTAGTTGGTCTGTAATAATGGGAAATTGATTTGTAAGAATACATGTTCCAACAAGACTTGCTGTACTAATGTCCTGCTGAACAGCTGCTATGCCCATATCATCTGGCCCTCTCTGCAGTGGGAGAGATTACAGCCATACATCTCAACTCTACAGATCATAGAATGTCCAGATTTTCCCATCATAGTTTTTTGTCTGTTCCTCCTGAAATCTGTAATTTTCTGACAAATAGCGGAAGATTGAAGTCATCAAGTAATGACAAACACTTGAGGTTAAGAGTCCACATCCTTAAGAATATTCACAGCAATGCAAAATATATAATTTTACAAACTTCCCAAGTTTGTAACAGGAATATTTAAAGTCTGTCCCTATTTATCCCCCCATCATTTTAGGCTTTGTCCAGATGTGATGCTCTAAGAGGTTGTGAGGTAGGATCAGAGCTCAGGAGCCTGACTCACCTTGGGAAAGCACAGCTCACATATGCCAACCGCTGAGGTGTCTGTCAAACAGCTATGACTGTGCCACTGCTAGGCCAGTTAATGGGATGTTGTCCATATCCATATGTTACCTGTGAATATGAGTATGATACGTGTTTGTCTTGTAAAGCTAAGAGACCTATATAGGGCATGTGCATAGTAAAGTACTGTTGCAGACATGTGTGTTGAACTGCATGTGATATATTGAATTAATAACATTCAACTGTACAGTGTTCTGCTGGACATTAGTCACATTTGTGACTGATATCTGTAGTTAAATACACATAAACTTGTGTTATGTCAGCCAAACCACTGGCAAGTCTGTGAGCAATGACAATGTAACATAATAGCCAACTTATGACTGTTGGACATCTTCCAGGTCATCACAGTGATGTCAAAGCCTACTGTGCAATCAACTTACTAATTATGGTGCAACTATTTTAATACAGTATCAATAATTATGTCCCTTTTATCACATATTTATGTGTGGCATTGTCCAGATGTCCTGCTAAAACAGGTTGAAAAGTATGATTGAGCAGAAAGACTGTAAATACAGTGTGTCATGCTAACATAGAACAGAAATGTATACCAGGTATCCCCTGAGCACATGTATGTATGTATGCGCATGTCAGCTGAAGTCACAAAACTAATCACATGGGTTTCAAGCAGTCAGGTAAATATGCTATGCATGTTGCATGTGTGTGTAATATCAGTGTCAGTGCATACAACAGACATAAATGTGTACAGCTACTGGTTGTTGCATTGCCCTGACACTGATATGGGTACTAGAGTAGGCATGATTATAAGGTAGTAATTGGAGAAGTGTCCAACTGTGTTATGACCCTCTGTCCATGCCTATCACTAACAGCTATATCAACACCTATATACAGTAGATATCACAAGTGTACACACCCCTGTTGGAATGCCAGGTTTGTGTGCTTTATGACAATGAGACCACAGAAAATCATTTCATAATGTTTCTCATCTTGAATGTGACCCCTAACCTGTACAATCCCATTGAAAAACAATCAAAGGTGTTTCTAGGAAGGTGAGCAACTATTGCCAAGTGAAGATATGCCATGATGTTAAAGTCCAAACCAAGACAAAGGAATGCTGTAAGCATCTCAAGAGGTGCATACACAACATATCAATTTAAGGGTGTGCATACACAACATATCAGTTTAAGGGTGTGCACACTCATTCAACTGACTTATTGTACTGATTATTATTTCCATATGTTTTCACAGACCAGATTGTTATGTTTTCAATTGAATTGTACAGGCTATAGGTCACATTAAAGGTGGGAATTGTTTTGAAATGAGTTATTGTGGTGTCATGTTTCAATTGCACAAATACCAGGCATTGTAACAGGGGTGTGTACCCTTTATATCCACTGTAGCTATATGGACTCAGCAGTAGCTGACTTGTATAACCAGCCTCTGCCAAGGTAGAGTAATCCCCTTTGGTGGACAGCAGCAATACACAAACCACATAATAGGTTGCTATATTGGCTGTACAGGGACACATAGGTGCAGAAAACAACTTGGAAGCAAGTCCACCTCTATCTGAGCAAGCATGTAAGTTCACAGGTGACTTCCTGTAAGGCTATGACTACAAATAAGACATATCCACACCACCAAGGACAATTGCAACAGTGTCTCCACATATGTTGTCAGTCTCAGAGGAAACAACAAAATTCACCCTGTACTGGGGGTAAAGAACACCTCATACACACATGCCATGGATATAGACAACCTGCATCAAATAGGATAGGTGGGAACATTGCCACCCTGTCCACTCCAGTTGTATAGGGGGATATGGACATCAATCACACTCCTCCCTTCAGCAATGGTGAGCATGTACATATTGCCTACTGATGGCAACAGCAGCAAATCTCCATGGAGCATAATAATATCACTGTCTGCCTCCTACATGAACTCAGGCATGTGCTCACAGCTCCATCACACACCACAGTAAAACACAGACCTTCCACCATCTACACACCATCCACATGGAAGATGGCCACTGTCAACCCTCTACGCAGAAATTAATGGAGGCTAGAGGATTATGCAATCAAGTGTCCAACATTGGGGGGGGGGATAAGATAGCTCAGGGACAGCTGTGTAATACAAGCTGCTATATCCATGATAGATTGGAGGATTATGGTGTCATTTGGATTATTTGCAAGTAACAGCCACTGTTGATGTGCAATTTGACAACCGTATGAGGTCCTGTGACATTTTTCCTGTTTATATCTTCCAGGTAACATACAGAGTGCTTGTCTACCAGCATTCTCTGTTGGGGAAACTGACACCATCACCCAATATGTGATTGGAATTATGCCCTGTTATTTGGATGGAGAGCACAAGATGTGCAGGAGAGGACTGCCCTGTGGAGTGATCTGGTCCACAGGGTAAATGATGCTGGCCTGCACAGCAGAACTTATGAACAGGTGCAGCATCTGGCCACCAACCTCTTCTGCCATGCCCATCAATGGGCTGCTGCTGTAGCGAGGGACTGGCTAGCCACAGGGGGGGGCCCAGCCATCCATCCCCCACTGACACCAACCGAGGAGCTCCTCACCACACTTGGGCTACACGCCAAACGCACAAGCCATGATGCTGAGGGAAGCATTGTGGAGGTGGGTTGCACACACACTCTGGATGAGAAGTGTGCATGTAAGGACCCAGAGGGGATTAGTACACTAATGTATCTACATGCATGTGTCAGGTCTGATTGTAGTTGTGGATGGGATTTTCTAATGCACAGAGGTGCACATCTATGGTGAGGACAGAACATTGTGTATTATTGGGGTTAATACTGTAAATGTGCAGACATGCTGCATCCATCCTGTACCAATGCCACATTTGAGTCTGCTGACAATACCTCCCTCTCACAACTACCTGGTCTGCATATGGGACAGCAGCCTGAAGCTGGTGAGTATGACATTGTTCTGTTGTTGCCTGGCAATACCACAGGCATGTGAAGGGCATGCAATTTACCATGCACACAACTATCAGTAATAGCTATATTGCTTTATGTAATAGCTATATTGTTTTATGTGCATGTCCATGTGTGCTGGATTTAACTGCATTGCATCACAGTAAACCAACAAGGAAGAAAAACCAGCATAAACAAACGAAGTAGGCAGACCAAAACTCCAAATCCAAACAAGTTAACGTATTTTTAATAAAAGCGTTTTCGCTCCTAGCCAAAACCAAGAGCTTCCTCAGACAATACAAAAAGAGCGCCAAATCACTTTTATACAACATATACATGATGTCATATCCTGCACAATACCACATTAAACATTTTTAAAAACAACAATTTTAAAAAAATAGTAAAAAGGATGTTTTATTACCATGTCGTTTAAACATATGATGATACCCCTAACCGGGTCCTTTATGTAGTTAATGTTGGTGGAAGCCACATTTAATATTAGCTCTACATAATACCTGTACTTACGAAAAGGAACATAACAGTCCCAAATACTCAAAATGCTTAAGGAATTGAAACAAACTGATTTCTTTATAGACAGTTTGAACACTTTCATTATAAAAAACCCATACCTCAAACAAGCTGATGGACTAGCTTTACAAATTAAAAAGGAATACCCCCAAAGAAAATATATAGCTTATCCCCCAAAAAAAATTTTATCACAGGATTATTTTACATATAAGTGAAATTTCCTATGAATTTTGGGATTACTTTTATCAAAGGGGTAGTATCAATTTCTAAGGTAACTTTTGTATTTTAAAATGATAGATATATTACACAGGTCATTTAAACCAGGTGGGGAAAAGGCATTTAATAATAACTGCCATTCTAATTCCTTTAGTTCAAGGAGTAATGATTGGGGACCCCCCCTAACCCCAACTTTCACACCATCAATTCCCATAAAGGAAAAGCTATGTCCCATATTGTCTAATACATGTTTTGAAAGGGCGTTGTCCGTTTTCTTATTTTTTATGGCATAGTTGTGTTGGTAAACACGGTCCCGCAATCTGCGGTCCGTTTTTCCAACATAAAATGCCGGACAACAGTTACAAAGCATAATATAGATGATCGACTTAGAATCACAAAGAATTTCTGTCTGATATAGAATTTTCACCCTAATCATGAGCGAGTTTCCGTTCTTAGAAGCTTGCACCAGTTACAGAACCCACACAAAATGTGCCAGTCTGTCTAGACACCCCAAAAGATGTGTTTTCATTTTGTAAAAATTCTTTCAGGTTCTTACCTCTTTTAAATATGAAACCAGGAAAAGCACCCAAGATTTCAAAAAGGTGGGTATTATTTGTAATAAACTCCCAATTTTTCTTAACAATATTACACATACTATGAATGTGTTTATTGTAGGTAAGGATAAACCTGTTTTTAAAATCAACAACTGGGGGACTAAGACTCTGGTCTACGTTAATATGTTCAATCGGAAGGGGGTTTTCTGCATCCTCACCCAAGTCTATCACCAATTCCGTAGAATTTTGGTGATTCCTCTGTACAGTGCCCTGTAAGAGTGGTTGGTAAAACCCTGTGTTTCTTTTGAAGGAGACCTCGTCTATAAGGTTATCCAAGAAGTCAATAGGGTAACCTCTATTTTGGAACATGTTTCTGAGAATACTACACTCCTCTTCGAAGTCAACAAGGGTGCTACACATACGTGTTGCTCTCACTAGTTGACCTTTGAAGATAGACTTCTTCTGATTCAAAGGATGGTTACTAGAGAAGTGAAGGAAAGCGTTACAATAGGTATTTTTCCTAAAGATCTTAGAACAGAAACAGTTATTTTGAGTGTCCTTTACTAGTTTCACATCTAGATACTCAACTTCACTCGTTGAAAAGTGGTGGGTGAATGTTAGAAAAGGACATGATTCATTCATGTAATTCACTAAGTTAGTTGCCATATCAGAGTTCCCATCAAGGAGGACAAATGCATCATCTAAGAACCTAGTGTAAAATTTTGAGGCCTCCTTAAAGGGAAGATGTTCGAAAAGGAAATTCTTTTCCCAATAGGCCACCACTAGGTTCGCCACACTCCCTCCACATGGTGATCCCATAGCAATACCCCTTTTCTGGATATAGTGCTCGTTGTTAAAAATAAAGAAATTAGATGACAGAATAATATCTAGTAAGGTGGTGACAACATAAATCTCATCCTTTGGGGCCTTCATGTCTATCAACATTAATTCCACCCATTCCACAGCTTCAAGATGTGGTATAGAGGTGTACAGATCAACCACATCAATGGTCAAGAAGCTGTAGGAAGGGCTAAACGGAATGCTGTTGATAGCTTTTAGGAAGGACCACGAATCTTTACATATCTGAGGGAGTGTCTTAAGATATTTACATAGAATGTGGTCAACCACCTTGGCACTAGGATGGGTAATACAACATCTCCCATCCACAAGTGCTCGCATAGGGGGATCCACTAAGTTTTTATGTATCTTAGGGATACCAAACATGATGGGAACTCTAGGGAAAGGTATATTGATGTAATCGAAGGTCTCAATATCTATCTTCCCTTCAATAAATAGGTCTCTCAAGTAACCTTTTATTTTATTATATTGGCCTGTGGTCTCATTCACAGTGCCAAGGTGGTTGACCACATTCTATGTAAATATCTTAAGACACTCCCTCAGATATGTAAAGATTCGTGGTCCTTCCTAAAAGCTATCAACAGCATTCCGTTTAGCCCTTCCTACAGCTTCTTGACCATTGATGTGGTTGATCTGTACACCTCTATACCACATCTTGAAGCTGTGGAATGGGTGGAATTAATGTTGATAGACATGAAGGCCCCAAAGGATGAGATTTATGTTGTCACCACCTTACTAGATATTATTCTGTCATCTAATTTCTTTATTTTTAACAACGAGCACTATATCCAGAAAAGGGGTATTGCTATGGGATCACCATGTGGAGGGAGTGTGGCGAACCTAGTGGTGGCCTATTGGGAAAAGAATTTCCTTTCAACATCTTCCCTTTAAGGAGGCCTCAAAATTTTACACTAGGTTCTTAGATGATGCATTTGTCCTCCTTGATGGGAACTCTGATATGGCAACTAACTTAGTGAATTACATGAATGAATCATGTCCTTTTCTAACATTCACCCACCACTTTTCAACGAGTGAAGTTGAGTATCTAGATGTGAAACTAGTAAAGGACACTCAAAATAACTGTTTCTGTTCTAAGATCTTTAGGAAAAATACCTATTGTAACGCTTTCCTTCACTTCTCTAGTAACCATCCTTTGAATCAGAAGAAGTCTATCTTCAAAGGTCAACTAGTGAGAGCAACACGTATGTGTAGCACCCTTGTTGACTTCGAAGAGGAGTGTAGTATTCTCAGAAACATGTTCCAAAATAGAGGTTACCCTATTGACTTCTTGGATAACCTTATAGACGAGGTCTCCTTCAAAAGAAACACAGGGTTTTACCAACCACTCTTACAGGGCACTGTACAGAGGAATCACCAAAATTCTACGGAATTGGTGATAGACTTGGGTGAGGATGCAGAAAACCCCCTTCCGATTGAACACATTAACGTAGACCAGAGTCTTAGTCCCCCAGTTGTTGATTTTAAAAACAGGTTTATCCTTACCTACAATAAACACATTCATAGTATGTGTAATATTGTTAAGAAAAATTGGGAGTTTATTACAAATAATACCCACCTTTTTGAAATCTTGGGTGCTTTTCCTGGTTTCATATTTAAAAGAGGTAAGAACCTGAAAGAATTTTTACAAAATGAAAACACATCTTTTGGGGTGTCTAGACAGACTGGCACATTTTTGTGTGGGTTCTGTAACTGGTGCAAGCTTCTAAGAACGGGAAACTCGTTCATGATTAGGGGTGAAAAATTCTATATCAGACAGAAATTCTTTTGTGATTCTAAGTCGATCATCTATATTGCGTTTTGTAACTGTTGTCCGGCATTTTATGTTGGAAAAACGGACCGCAGATTGCGGGACCGTGTTTACCAACACAACTATGCCATAAAAAATAAGAAAATGGACAACGCCCTTTCAAAACATGTATTAGACAATATGGGACATAGCTTTTCCTTTATGGGAATTGATGGTGTGAAAGTTGGGGTTAGGGGGGGTCCCCAATCATTACTCCTTGAACTAAAGGAATTAGAATGGCAGTTATTATTAAATGCCTTTTCCCCACCTGGTTTAAATGACCTGTGTAATATATCTATCATTTTAAAATACAAAAGTTACCTTAGAAATTGATACTACCCCTTTGATAAAAGTAATCCCAAAATTCATAGGAAATTTCACTTATATGTAAAATAATCCTGTGATAAAATTTTTTTTGGGGGATAAGCTATATATTTTCTTTGGGGGTATTCCTTTTTAATTTGTAAAGCTAGTCCATCAGCTTGTTTGAGGTATGGGTTTTTTATAATGAAAGTGTTCAAACTGTCTATAAAGAAATCAGTTTGTTTCAATTCCTTAAGCATTTTGAGTATTTGGGACTGTTATGTTCCTTTTCGTAAGTACAGGTATTATGTAGAGCTAATATTAAATGTGGCTTCCACCAACATTAACTACATAAAGGACCCGGTTAGGGGTATCATCATATGTTTAAACGACATGGTAATAAAACATCCTTTTTACTATTTTTTTAAAATTGTTGTTTTTAAAAATGTTTAATGTGGTATTGTGCAGGATATGACATCATGTATATGTTGTATAAAAGTGATTTGGCGCTCTTTTTGTATTGTCTGAGGAAGCTCTTGGTTTTGGCTAGGAGCGAAAACGCTTTTATTAAAAATACGTTAACTTGTTTGGATTTGGAGTTTTGGTCTGCCTACTTCGTTTGTTTATGCATTGCATCACAGTGGTCACCACTGAGGTCTATCTGATGTGAATTCAACATTCCTGTAGTATACCTCACAACTTGTCAATGCCAAGATGTCTGGACAGAGGCCAGCAAAATGGGCTGGACAAATGGCCTAAGGTAGGGACATGTGTGACACATTATTGGAATACAGTGTAGATAAATTGTGTACACACCCCTGTTAAGATGCAAAGTGTTCCTGTTACATACAAATTAGGACCACAATATGTCAGTCCACACCTCTTCCAGCCTTTAATGTGACCCATGACATGAACAGTTCACTTGTAAAACCAAGCATCTGGACTCATGTGTTGCACCTACAAGAATGGCCACCTGTGAGGGTGGCAGGCGTCATATCAGCATAATGTTTCAGTTAGGTATGATACCTCATGCTGCCATATGTGTCAGCACACTCACTGTGGCCTATTTGGCTGCAATATAAAATTCATGGGCATTAAGGCGCACAGACCACTTCCGACCACATGTAGGTTGCAAACATCTGGATATTCCAGACACATCTGTACAGAGGACTGTACAATAGTTTAACTTACTGCATGTGAGGCAGATGCTGTTACCACACTATATAAAGTAATGGGCGTGGGAGGTGGTCACCAGCCGTGTATGGTACACACATCAAAATGATATAAGCCACACAAAATATGATCCTCACAAACAAACAGTTGTAAATAGTGGAATTAGTACTCCTGCCTATCTAGATATTTCTATTATAGTGCTACGCAATTGTCAGACATGCCACAGAGCTTACACATTTCCACCTCCTCGAAACATACTTCTAAGGTGGATGACATCAACAGGGCTACTAAATTGGAGTGAGGGGAAGTGTAAAGGGTAGTACACAGGTCAAAAATGGTGTAACTCACACACTGCATGATTCTCACACAAATACACATCCAAACAGTTACTAGTAGGGGATTAAAACTCCTGCTTATCTAGTTATTGCTACTAAAGTGCTATGCAGTTATCAGATGCGCCACACAGCTTATACATTTCCACTTAGTCCAAAGATACCTCTAAGGTGGATGACATCACTGAATTGGAGAGAGGGGAAGTGTAAAGGGTAGTATACAAGTCAAAAATGATATAAGCCAGACAGTACATGATTCACAAACACTCAAACTCACACACACACACACACACACACACACACACACACACACACACACACACACACACACACACACACACACACACACACACACACACACACACACACACACACACACACACACACACACACACTTGCCAGTATTAGAATACCTGCCTATCTAGTTATGTCTACTATGCCAGTATTGGGATTAGAATGCTTGCCTATCTAGTTATGTCTACTATAGTGTTACACAGTTACCACATGCACTACAGAGCTTACTGAACTTTTATACAGCCAAGGTCACTGATAACTGCACAACTGAGGCAAAGTATTACAGGTGGCAGAAAGGCTGCCTTCAGTTCCACCTTTACATCATGCTAGTTCTTTCTGTCTTGCACTTCAAATAGCATTATGGCTTGGCACTTCACCAGGTTATTGTATCAATAAGTGTGGCACACCTGGGAGCTGTCAGCAGTACTCGTTCATCACAAAAGTAGCCCCACTACTTATTAGTTATGTCCACCCCTCCTGGCATGATTGAAGGGTAGTTTTCTGTGCTTTTACCCATTAACCTGGTGCACTTGTCCATTCTGAGGCACTGTTGTAACTGCCTCATGTACACAGACAACTCTCCTCTCTAACCTCCAAACACTCAGACCTGTGAGAGGTACCTGTATATCACCCAATGTGGACATATGCAGTCTCCAGCAAAGAATGGACTAGCAGGTTAAGAGGCTAAGATCAACACCTGCACCATAACATGTGGAACACATAGCTCACCATGACACCCACTTTGACAGCCATGACATACAGTGCAAAGCCACACACCCACCTTCACAGAGGCACACAATGGGCATTTACCCAAACAGCACATACCAGCAAGACAGCCACCCACTCAGACACCACTACATGGCACATGCCAAGGGACACATATTTAGCCTACACAGTGTGAACCTCAACCTAAGCTTGTAAGGCTAACCACCTTAAACAATACAGTGATCATGGGTTACTCAATACCGAGGCACACACATATCCCACTCACTAAGTTGAATATGGAGCAGGTAACAGGCAAATATATATCACATGCCAGCATCCAACACAATGACACAGCCAGTTGTGGCACTCCACAACAACTACAAGTATCACTGTGTATCCATATGGGTGTGAATGACTGGAACACACCTCCCTGGACTACATGACAAGAGACATGGTTGAATGCTCTGATTATGTGGTCCAGGCAGATGTGACAGCAGCCCTGAGTATTGCTGCCATCACCCAGAGTGATGCTGTGGTAATATCAACTGATGATTGACTGCAACATTGGCTTACGTGTTTTGTGCCATACTCAGGGGATCCAGTGTCTCTCTACTTGGGATGACATGATTGACAGAACCCAATGACTTGCCACAGATGTCCTACATCTGTCTGTGCTGGGTTTCCAGGTACTGGCTAAGTGTCTTGCCACCCCCTATGATGCCTTATTAGGCAGTGTTTGTAATGTAATTACCACCATAACAGCTATACATGTATGCAATCTGAGGGTCATGCTGCTCAACAGTACATATCTGTCAGGATGCAATCACTCAAAGCACTCATTGGAGTGGAGGGTATTGACATGCCTGCTGTAATGGAGAGGTGGTTCACAGCATCAGACAGCAGCCCTGCAGTACCAAGCTATAACACATTCCACAGCTGTCATCCTCCAAACATGAACCACACCACACCTCCACAGGTGGTGTTGTCTCCATATTCTTTATGGATAGGAACACCTCCAGACTAGTATCCCAGCATAATGCATTGGAGATACGTCTGGTACAACTGCCTTGGGGTAACAGTGCAATCCAGACCATAGCCTGGTATGGGTCCACATCTATGTCTCTAGACTGTCAATGCACATTCCTCAACACCCTGCTATATATGATGGTTCAACACAACACTGACATAGTATGAGACTTCAAGTACCTCTCCATCACCTGGGGAAAGTAGTCAAGCACCAGTACAGTGGCCCAGTACTTCCTGGGATTCATCATTTTCAATGCCCTAGACCAGCTCATACTGACCCCTGGGATGCAACAACCTTGACCTGTGTTGACTACTTAAATATGGGATTGTTGCTCATCCACAGATGTTAATCCCTGCATTTTGAGATCCACACAGGCTGTAATCAACATGGAACTCAACATGTCAACCACACCGCCCACAAAGGTAAACACCTTACAAACCCTCTCCAAAACTGACTTTGCAGCCATGAAAACAGGGGTGAATGACTTCACTGCATCCACGGCAATGGGAAATAGCTGCATGACTGTGGAATCATACACATATGCATTGTACAAACATGAAAGCATGGTACTAGCCAGAGCCAAAAGAACACAGACACTGTCCTCCAAACACTGGGAGACAATGTCATGGTCCCCCTGCCATTACTAAAGTGTACAATGGAAGGAGGACACTGTTGCAGAGAAACGTGGTGTCCCATGACTTGGGATCCCTCATGGAATCCCCTATTGGCATCTATGAAGGCAGACATGCAGCAGACACTGATGACAATCACAGCAGCTTTTGATAGTTACATCAACAACCTCCACAGCATTAAACACAAGTGCTGTGAGTTACTGCACAATGCTAATACATATCCTGAGACAACAGATATTGGCACAGTCTTGGCAAGACATTCAGTGCCAGCTCTACCCCTCTCTCCCCCCACAAGTGAAGTTCTGAGTGAATGTATTCTCACATGCTGTATCCTGTTTATGTTCTACACATCTGTGTCTCACCAGGATGTGGCCCTGCTGCAAGACCAAGGGGTATGGCAGTGTGGTAAGACATCCACCATGTCTTACACAGGGTAAAGCTGTATCTGCATGGATTTCCCAGGTCTGTAACACACTGATTGCATATGCCTCACAGATTATAGGGCAGAGGGTTGTGCATAGGTATATGTTGATTTACAGGCAGGGTACAGCTGTATCTGCATGGATTTCCCAGGTCTGTAACACACTGATTACATATGCCTCACAGATTATAGGACTAAGGGTTGTGCATAGGTATATGCTGATTTACAACATCTGTTGTAGAGTGGAGAATGGTATATGTTGTGGTTTGGACACATCTCCGATTGCGAATAACCACAGCCACAGGGGATATTCATCAACCTAACACACACACACAGACACACACACACACACAGACACACACATACAGATGCACACACACAGAGACACACACATACAAATGCACACACACAGACGCACACACACAGACGCACAGACACACAGAGACACACACAGACACACACACTCACTTGCCAGAGATTCATAGGTTGGTACTAGGCTAAAGGCCCTATACAAGCTTAGCCATAACAATTCCCTGGCTATTTCTTCCCAAAATATTTACTTCCCTGGACCCCTGTCTATCAGGGAGACTGACATGATCCCCGGCGTGAATTTTCTATCTGCCATTCAATCGTCAATGTTCCTTTTGAAGAGGGCCAAAGCGGTGCTCTGCTTGACATGTATGGGAAGTCTATTCCAGAGTCTAGGGAGTCTCTGGGTCAGGAACCTATCCCTCCAGCATGTTTTGTTCATTGTGATGACAAGGTTTAGATCCCTGGAGCATGTGGCTCTGAGGGATTGGGATTTCTTTAAGTGTAGCATGTCCAACAGCTCTTGCTTTGACATGGCCTTGTATGTTAAGCAGAGATGGTCTCTGAGTAAATGACATGTGACAGAGTATAGCTGGAGGTTTTTTAGACAGTCAGCATAGGGCATCTGCTTTAGGCCTGTGATTCTTTTAGTGAGGTATTTCTACGGCCTTTCCAGTTGTTGCAGATGTCTTGAGAGGTACAAAGCAAACAGGGCGTTGTATTCTATAATTGGTCTAATGAGGGATGAGTACAGTGGGACAATAACCTCCTTTTTTCTGTATGAAAAATCCTTAGGGATGAGGTGTGCCACATAGAAGGATTTCCTGACTGCTGTGGCAATGTGGTTATTGAAGGTGACACCACTGTCCACCCGTGTCCCTAAGTCTCTTATCACACTTTCGGTGTTTAGTGTACTGCCACCTATGTGATAATTCATGGGTACATGTTTTTCCCCTAAGGGGATAGCTATACATTTCTTGGCACTGAGCTTGAGCCCATGGCTCTAGCACCAAGCTTCTGTAAGACTCTTTTGTAGAATATCCACATAATTTGAGGATTCAATAATGGCTCCCAGTTTTCAGCAATCTGTGAACTTTGTTAGCCAGACTCCCTTAGTGTTGGCCTGTACTTCAGAGAAGTAGATGCCAAACAAGAGCGGTCTCAGGACTGAACCCTGAGGTACTCCACTTGTCAGGAGCTGGATTTGAAGTCAGCTACTTTTACAGAGTGGGTTCTGTCAGTAAGCCATTTGGCAACCCATCGAGTGACATAGGGATTAATGCCCAACTTAGTAAATTTGTCTATGATTCCAGAGTGGGGGATGGTGTTAAAGGCCTTGGCGAGGTCCACATATGCTGTGTGGACCACCTTACCCTTGTCCACAGCTCTGGAGACTGATTTGAAGAAGTCAGTCAGGCTCAGGAGACAAGATCAGCCCTTCACAAACCCAAACTGGGTGGGGTCCAGTGTTTGAAGATTGCCAATGTCTTTGTTTATAAGTTCCATGATAATATGTTCCATGGCCTTGCAAATCAGGATTGTCAGACTGATGGAGCAGTAGTTCCCAGGATCCAAGGTAGATCCCACATTGTGTACTGGGATAACTGTAGCTGTGTGCCACTCAGTGGGCACAAAGCCTGAGGTGAGGCTATGATTAAACATGACACTTAGGTGAGGTGCCAGTACTGAGATCCATAGGTTCATTGCTTCATAGGTGTGTAGTAGGTGAATGGGCCTGAAGGCTCTACAAGGCTAGCCCAATGGAATACCCTTGCATCAGGCTACATGACAATAGTCCCCAGTGTGACACAGGAGTATAGTCACTAGAGTGGTCCCCAGGGGTAGGTATTGTATTCCCCATCCACTCATTCATATTTCTATTGTGGGATGCCGGTGATATGCACTGCTACACATGTATGTGATTTATATCCCATAACATGAGCAGTGTCTGGGTTGTACACCTGTCCCACAAGCATGTCCTTTGTAGTGTGGAGGTGTGCTTGATGTCTCTGGGGCATGTTGTGTGGACAGATTGGCATCTTCAGATGTAGCATTCCTGATCTAGTTTGGTGAGACATAGCTGTGTAACTGAGGTAGTAATTGGACCTACATAGACATTATGATATGGGGATTCATTGGAGTCTGTCCATACAGGGCATGTGTATAAGGCATGGTATTCCCTTTGTGGTATGTTTGCAGACTCTACAGTTGCTGCAGGTGTCCAGTAGGGAACATGGCAAAAGGGCCACTGTACACATTGACTGGACTACCGAGGGGATAGCACAGGATGACCATGCCCTTTTACTTACTGGATAACACACAGTCAGGAGATGTAACACATCAAAGTACTTTCTGATGTCAGTGGCACTGTTGTGGTCAACAGGCAGCTGACTGTCAACCTGTGTTCCCCATTATAACAACGTCACTGTTCAGTGGACTACCACCATTGTATTACTTCCTGTAAGCCATGGTGTTCCCAAAGGTAATAGCGGCACATCTCTTGGCATTGATGTGATGTCCAGAGTTCTGACAACAGTCATAGGTGTCATGTGGCCTTTGTGCGTGATGTCAACATCATATGGATTGAGAATGCTACCACCCACCTTACTGCTGTATGCAAACATTTTCAGCCAGGGCGCATTTGTGTTCTCCTGCACCTCAGAAGGGTAAATCCCAAACATGAGAGGACATGGGTTCATACCCTGTGTGACATCAGTCATGTCTGGCCATCGGTTTGACATGGAGTCCACTACAATCACACCGTGGGTACTATCTGTGAGGCAGTTTGCAGGAGAACTACTGATACAGTGCTTGATGCCTAGCCAAGTGTGTTTGTGTATGATTCTTGGATGGAGAGTGGTCTCTGGGTATTAGAAGGCTCGTCTATATTGTTAACTACTCCATACTGTCACATAGTCATTGCATGTGGCACTACACATTTAGGACTGTAGATTGTCTACACCAAACCCTATGGTGTTTGAAAACTGTTGGCCTTGTAATGTGGACATTGGGACACAAGGTCATCAATATAATACTTTAGTAAAACCCACCCCCCCAATAGATGACACCGACACCCACACAGGATACTGATGACAGACAGCAGCACACACACACACACACACACACACACACACACACACACACACACTCTTGCCAGTACTGAGTTTTGAACCCCTACCTATGTATTGCGACTACAGTGTTACTCATTTATCCCATGCACCACAGACCTTATAGGATGGGTGTTGTCCCAAGGTAATTCTAAGGTGAGGAGCATCACCAGCCCTTGTAAAAACTGGCAATGGGTGAGAGATTTCATAAAATATTTTCTCCCACACACATTTACCAGGAGTGAGGTTCGAACCTCTTTCTAACTATGTTTTCAGACATTCATGTTACGCATTTACCACACGCACCACTGACCTTACATGGTTTAAGTTGACAACAGGTACTTCTAAGGTGAATGATATCTGCAGGACTGCTAAAGTAGGGCACTGAGAAGTGTACTGGGTGTAAATGGGGCCAAAATCTTTAAGGTATGAACAGATATATGGTTACCTATTACAAAACTGAAGTCATGGAACTTTGAATACCATATGGTCGACACCATATAATCAAAGTTCCATATCTTCGAAATTAAAAAAAAAAGAAAAGAAAGAAAACGTACCCTGATGGGTTAGAAAAGGGGGGCAAGCCCCCCTGCACCCCCCACATGGAGGGGATGTGCCCCCGACACCCTTCGCTACTTAAATATACCAACTCCGAGATTGCACGTTAAAAAACTACGGTGTGGAAAGGGAACATTTCCCTTTCCTACACTGTAGCATGATCTCTGAGTTGGTATATTTAAGTAGCGGGGGGGATGTGGGGGTGCAGGGAGGCTTGCTCCCCTGCCTACACCCGTTACCTTTTTTTCTTTTTCTTTTTAATGTTTATTTTAAAATTTAAAATTTCCAGTTGTTCGATCATTAAAGGTCGACCTTTACTGATTCGAACAACTGGAAATTCGAAGTTCCAATATGAACCCATATATGCAGACATACAAACACACACCTGCTAGGAATGAGATTCAAACCCTTAGCTATGTAGTTACTGCTATTATATTGGATGCATTTATCACACGTTCCATGGAGCTTAGAGGTAGAGCAGTGTCCAAATATACTTCTAAGGTGAGTGACACCAGCAGCTGTTGTAAAGTATCACACTTTGAAATGTACTGGCTGTGTATGGACACAAAATACTTTAACCTACAGATATACACACACACTCACCCAAACACACTTTGATAGCTGCCGGTACAGAGATTAGAACTCCTACCTAAGTAATGTTTTACACTACAGTATTATGCAGTTATTGCGAGTTCCACAGAGCTTATATGTTAGTCAGCTGTACACAGGTATGTTTGAAGGTGAGTGACATCAGCAGCAGTGCTAATGGAGGGGTAAGGGAAGTGTAGTGAGTGTGAATGGTCTCAAAATCATGCTTCTACAAAGACACACACGCTCTCTCTCACACAAATACACACATTTCCATAGTTGCCAGGACCAGAATTTGAACTTCACCTAACTAGTTTGCTACACTATAGTATTACACAGTTATCACAAGTGCCACAAAGCTTATATGTTGGTGAGTTGTCCAAAGGTATCTTCGAAGGTGAGTGACATCAGCAGCAGTGCTAAAAGAGAGGTAAGGGAAGTATAGTGAGAGCGAATGGCCTCAAAATCATGTCTCTATAAAGACACACACACTGTCTCACACAAACACACATATTTTCACAGTTTCCAAGACTGGGATTATAACTCCTATGTAAGTAGTTCATGATATTATAGCATTACACAGTTATCACAAGCACCACTGAGACTATAGGGCTGAGGGCTAACCAAAGGTATTTCTACAGTGAATGACATCAGCACATCATGTGATATAGACCAATGGGATGTGTAGTGGGTGGGAAAGGCCTCATAATGGGATTCATTCTGTCGCTGTCTGTCTGTCTCTCTCTTCCCCACATCTCTGTGTGTGTATGTTTGACTATTATATTATGTTGGCCTTAGATATGTGTGAGTATTCCTATCCAATGTGTGTGTGTGTGTGTGTGTGTGTGTGTGTGTGTGTGTGTGTGTGTGTGTGTGTGTGTGTGTGTGAGAGTATGCCCAGTATAACCTTCTATATCGAGGATGTGTATCCATTCCAGGGAGAGTTGGACTCCAGTTCAGAGTTTTGTGTGCTATAGCTACACCTAGCAAACTGTTTCTGCAGGATATCTGTAGATAGGTTGCCAATAATGAGGCACAATGGGTGTAACATACGGGGGATACTGTAACTTTTGCTGTCTGTGCTGCTTGTGTAACATAGTTGGTTGCAGTATATATTTTCTGACATATGTACTGTTTTACATTGTGACGTATCATGTCATCAACTACTGACAGATATCATTCTTTGCTCACAATTATTTACCAGGTAAATACAAGATGAATAAAGCTGAGACCGATATTCTGAGGCATATAGACTACACATTCTGGCACACTCCTGCCATTGTGGAGGGGTAGCTACAGAGGATATACTGCTGGTTCTGTGTAAATGGTCCAGCACCTTGGTAGTATGTTGGCTGGGGATCCCCTTCTTGTGCTTTTCTCAACTTAACGGAATGACCATATCCTGCTGTGGCCATACCTCTCAGCTGTACATGTACACCCAGGTTATCCAGAGGCAGGACTCATATATCTGGTCAGTTTACCTTCACATTGTAGTTTACAAGCAGTTGTGTGGCTTTTCATTCATGGGTTTGCAGTCAGGGGGTAGTATGGATAGACATAAGAGTTTCAGACTTCACACACTTCATGACATCCATGCTTGTACACCCTCCCTCGTTATTCTCTCCTCTTCTTAACATTATGAAAGCAATATCTCAGAGGTATCCCTATAGCTGGGCCTTTATCCCAGTAGTATGTATGGCCTAGTCCACAGTTCTTGCAGTAGGACATGGGGAGGCATGCTACTGGCATTTGTCAGCATGGCCTTGCATTTGTTTTCTGTTTACTGTGTTAGGTTGGTAGTTAGGACCCCATGACATTCTGTACATTGGCACTATGGGTGAGACATGGGCCTTTGCCAGAGGACTTTAGGCCATTTGAGAGTGCTGCAGGCCATCTATAGCAGGCCATTGGATTCTGTCACTCATACGTTCCCAGGCTGCAAGCCAGTGGATTACCCAGAGGTGACAAGTGGTTGAGGTGTTCCTGTCAATTCTTCCTATTCAGCATGCAGCATCATGTATGTATTCCTATACATAGATGGGTTCATGCTGTACTCATTCCCTACAGCAAGGATATGATCTGTGATACACCTGTGGCTGCTGGTGAGGTGAGCTGAGTGCATGTGTAATATGGAAGCTACTGGCACCTGACTCACAGATATACCTGGGATATTCCCCTTATGCTACCTTGTGTGTGGACATGGGCAGCCTGTCATTACTTTATAACCATGCCTTTTGTGGTCTGCCAGTGATTGGCCAGACTACCAGTATTCCATAATACTGGACAACTAATGTGATGCTAACATCTATGTATAATTCCAAAGTTGTGTGCAGTTGACAGTTATTTTATGTGCACTCTGTGTAGGGTACTTCCACCTATGTACAGTTTCTATGTATGGGCTCCCATTCATGGCATGTCTAGCTTTCTGATGATGACAGATATTGATGTCTGGACAGTGAGTATGTACAACTGCTGGCATGGTTGTAGCTGAGAAGCAGTGTGGTTGGCACTGCAATGGCCCTGTTGACCACAGTACTGCACCCAGGAAACTGAGACACAACCATCCAGGCCTACATGCTGACCACAGTACTGTACCTAGGCCATGAGACAACCATCCAGGCCTACATACTGACCACAGTACTGTACCTAGGCCACTCAGACACAACCATCCAGGCCTACATGCTGACCACACTACTGTGCTGAGGCCACTAAGACACAACCATCCAGGCCTACATGCTGACCACAGTACTTTACCTAGGCCACTGAGACAGCCATTCAGGCCTACATGCTAACCACAGTACTGTACCTAGGCCACTGAGACACAATGATCCAAGCCTACATGCTGACTACAGTACTGTACCTAGGCCACTGAGACAAATCCATCCAGGCCTACATGCTGACCACAGTATTGTACCTAGGCCGAGACACAACCATCCAGGCCTACACGCTGACCACTTGCAGGCAATATTAAACACACAACAAACTTACCACACTGTCCCCTGCATATTGTACACATGAAACAATCTATCATGTAGATTGGGACAGCTCTGGCCATCTGTGCTCCAGCAATATTACTCCTCAAACTTATATGTTACTGCATTTATACATGGGATTGTGGGGGGGGGTGCACACCTGAAGACTTTAAACATTTGCAATGACTGTACTGGTATTTCAGTTACTCTGCTGGCTTCCATTTCATATTGTATTGTGACCTATCATGCAGAAAGGAGGCATATCAGTAAAGTACACATTAGATTTTAATGGCATAAATTTCAGTTTCAGACTTCTTACCCTTCAGAACTACACTGCAACTGCCAGACCTGTTGCAGTATGTCTGTATAGCTCTGGAGGGGGACTGTTCACCATTGCCATCATTTGGGGGCCTTAGCCAGGCCTTTCTTTAAGGTCATTTGGGCCATCACATATAATGTGGTGGGAGTTGTCACCTTGTGTACCACTGCCTAGTATGTTGACACCAGTATTTGTTATGGATTTCCTGCTGTCCCATATAGCTGTCAGCTGTCAGCTGCTATCCCATTCAGCCACCCAGTTCCCTTGCATGCTTGCATCCATACCATACATACAACTATCAGAACATACTACTCCATTCAGTAATTGATAGGAAGGGTGACTTACCTTGTTGCTGGGCCAGTATTGAGGATGGTGCTGGAGGGCTGACTATGTCAGATGCACGTAGTACACTCCCTATACACAATAAAGCACAGGTAGTGTCATGTTTGGCATCCATTTTACTGTATGTGGAAGTCGAACAGAGGTATCAGTCCCTGGGTCCCTACAGTGTCAGTGTGTGTGCTATGTGTTGCCTCTTTGCCAAGGGCAGGGCATACTGGGCACACCTTTGTCTGCCTACAGGGGCAGGCTTAGTAATTTCCTCCAAGTTCCTCTGTGCCTGTGCTGGCCTTGGCAATGGTGGGGGGCTGTGTGGCCCTGCCCCCTGCTGTTCCTGTTGCAGCTGTTTCCACAGGATCATATTGTGTAGCATGGCACATACTATGACCATTTGTGTAGATGTAGCTGGAGAGTACTGCAAGGCTTCACCGGATATGGCAAGGCAGTGGAACCATGACTTAACACATGCTCTATAATGATCCTGGTTTGTATGTGTGCCTCATTATGGAATTCTTGTTCAAGTGTGTATGCATTTCTGATGGGTGTTATCAGCTATGGCTCCAGTGCATATGCAACATCCCCCACTAGATGGCCACATGGGAGTTCCCCCCCGGCAACCCCCTGATACAGCTGTGAGGAATCCCAGATGTGGGAGTCATGACGTCTTCCAGGGTTGGCAGCACACACATTCATGTTAATGCCCTGGGCATTGCACATGACCTGGCAGTTGATGGAGGGTAATCCCATGCAGTTTATGTAGACCCTACCCCGCTCATTAGGTGGTGCTTTAATGTGGATGTGTGTGCAGTCTATATGGTGGAAGAGACGCATAATTATGGTCAATGTCTCATGGGTGTTGGGAAAATATATCTGCTTACTGGCATGTCGTGTCATGGCATCCAGGAACTGGTGGGGTACCCTTGATGCTGATACCTGTGAGATCCCCATGATATCTCCAGTTGGTCTTTGGAAGGCACCTGTGGCTAGTATTCTTAAGCCTACACATACCTTGGTATCCACTACGATGGGGTTCCCCACTGTTGGTTCTATGTGTGAGGCAGGGATGGCACAGCTGGACGATTTGCTGTAGAATGTCCCTGTCCACCCTATAGCACTCCACTATCGCCAGCTTATGTAGGACCTGGTAGGTTACCCTGGGTCTGTACACTCTTCTCCTCTCCCTCACTGTGGGTCGGTTGTCAGCATTCTCCTCCTCACCACCCTCAGTCTCTAGCACATATTGATGGAGTAAAGCAGCAGCAGCCTCTAACATTTTAGTTAGTTTTGCCAGTTAAAAATCCCCCATCTGTGTACACCAATGGTGTAGAGCTTGTGGGGAAAAAAACAGTCTGAAAGGTGTTTGCTTAGTTTATAGTAGTGTGCTGGGCTGCTGCATGTGCAATTGGCTGATTCTGATACATTCCATTTGTCTACTATGCTAGTTCTCCTTGATTGCCTTCTTACTGCTGTTTCCCCTTCCCAGTTCCTCCCTATTTAAGCTCTGAGGTGCGCCTCACATACCCAGTGCTGAAATGCAAACAGTGCTGCCATTTCCTCTTTTTTTTTTTTTTTTTTTTTTTGATGTTGTTTATGTTTAAAACCCGTTTAGGCTATGTACGCAGTGCTCAGGCACATCTGACACATCCCCTTCCTTAGCTGTGCTTAGCTAAGGGCAAACATGGCCCACAAAGCTCCAATGAGCTTACAGTAAGCATGACACACCCCCCTTATGAAATCATCCAGCTCTTAGACTTGCACTGTTGTATTGCTGTACCTACATGGTTAGGTACAAGCTGACACTTTGAAGAAATATGTGATTCAGTATAACTCCCCCCATTTGCATACCCCAGTGTGTAGGTCATTAGTTACAGCACTAAAACTGACCTTTTCCCCTTGGCAACCAGTGCTCCCTGGTATTGTTTACATTCTGCATGCCATAGACTAGAATGACAAAATGCAGCTTTAAACTTAAAATTGAGTTTTCCCATTTTTGTTTATTTTCGGCACAATCCCATTTGTGCGCCACTGCCCTATGCTTAAATGGCTGAGATCGGCCAAAAAAAGTTTAATTTTCATAATAATGAATCAGTTTTTAATGCAAATGGCCTTATTTTTGGCCATTGGCATGTTTAATCTGCATAATACATGCTGTTTCATGAGCTGTCATGCCTCTGTTTTGTCAGTAGCAGAAATGTACTCAGTTATTTTCCAAATACATTTCTGCACTGGAGCTGTTCTAGCACGGAGACCTGGCAGCTTGTTAAATCCCCAAACCACTTTATTTGCATGGTTTTCACCAGCAAATGAGGTGATTTGCATGTTTGTTGGTTTTCCATGTTGGAACAGTGTAGGGCCGCTCGTGCACATGAAAACGGCACTATCCTGATTCACTCGGCTGCCATTTTCCGTGCAAGAGCTCCTGCGCTGTTCCTGCATGGAATTTCCTGCTTCCTGAATCCTGAGGAATATCTATTTCGAATTAAAGATTTAATAGCATTATATTCATTGGCATCCAAACTGTAATACGACTGCTTTATTTCATTTTGATATAGCAAATATATGTCATGTTCTACAGCCCTCTCAAAGGCTTGAATAGTTGGATTATTAGTGGGAATATAAGCATTCCTTCTTTTTAAATTTTACTGTCAAATGCATTCTCTGTGCCAAAAACAATGCTCAAGTTTATTTTATATATTTTATTTCTGCAAGTACTTGAGAAATGTCTAATGTATGAGTGGGTATAAAAGAAAGTCCCTAATTCAATATTGACAGTTCATGTGCATCAAGTTTGTACTTGGAAAAACTGAACACCAGATCATGTTTAACTAAGGATTTTCATGTCCGGCTGTTGAAACTGCTTCTTCCCTTGTTCATGGTCTATGCTAAAGCTCTTCTTCCTTTTCTGCTGTTGTTTGAAATAAGGGGAGAGTCCTTTAGCTGTATAAAATTCAATGGATCCAATGCAGTAATAATATTTGCATATACAAGCATAACAGACTGCAGCATAGCAGGAGTCTTTCTGGGTTCTTGAATATTAGCTTCTGCTCACACAGTGTTAGGCAGGTCAGTTTTCCATATGCTAGCTTTCATCTGCATGTTCTTCGGGGGTAATGAAAAATCCATTTTCTGACTGGACCAAGTAAAAATGCATCACGTTTGAAAATCTGAGTCCCTACCTAGCTTTCTTGTTTTGGTGTTTATCAGTTTAGTTTCAAAGAGCTTTATTCTGTCAATAGATTTGTATATTAAATCAGTATGTTGGTTCAATTCAATATCATTAGCAAGTTCAGAGTACAGTTGTTCTATTTCTGTATGAAGCAATACTTCAATCAGCTGAAAAAAAATATTCATTAGATGCATATACTACAACAAACATGTCAAATTCAGTAATTGCCAGCATTTAAGGAGTTCTTGATATTTAGAACCATATGAGGGCATCTTTAATAATCGTAAACTTCTAGGCACAACTTTATGCTTTAAATAAACAACACAGTCTATTCCACAGCATGGGCAGTCTCTGCATTATGAACCTGTCCCTCCAGCATGTTCTGTTAACAGATTGTGGTAATGAGTTTGAGATCTCTGGAGCATGGGTTGTGGAGGGATTGGGATTTCTTTAGATGTAGCATTTCTAACAGAGCTGATTCAGACATGGCTTTGTAAGTCAGAGATCGCCTCTAAGTAGGCAATATGAGACAGAGAATAGTTGGAGTTTTTTAGTCTGTCCATATACAACAAGTGTTTAAGGCCTAGAATCCTCTTTGTAAGGTACTTTTTTGGCCCCTCCAGTTGTTGCAGGTGTCTAGTGAGGTACATGCCAAATGGGGCATTGTACTCGATGACTGGCCTAATGAGGTAAGAGTAGAGGGAGACAATGACCTCTTTCTTCCTGGATGCATAACCCTTAGTAATGAGATGTGCCACATAGAAGGACTTTCCGACCACTGTAGCAATGTGGTGCTCAAAAGAGAGGTTGCTATCAACCTGTGTTCCTAGATCTCTTATAACATCTTCTGTGTTCAGTGGACTACCCTCGATGTGGTAATTCATGAGAACTGGGTTTTTCCCAAAGGGGACAACGACATTTTTTGGCATTGAGCTTAAGGTCATGATGGTGCTGACACCAGTCATTAGTTTCAGTGAGGCCTTTCTGTAGGATGTCAACATCACTTGGGGAGTTAATAGCTTCCAACTTGCAATTGTCTGTGAACGTTGTCAGCCAAAGTCTCTTTGTGTTGGCCTGGACTTCAGACAAGTAGATACCAAACAAGAGGGGACCCAGGACTCCACTCATGACTGGTCGGCAGTCTGACTTGGAGTCAGCTACTTTCACACTGTGGGTTCAATCTTTGAGCTAGTTTGCAACCCACCTAGTGATATGGGGTTGATGCCTAGCTTAGTGAGTTTTTCTAGGATTCCTGAGTGGGGAATGGTATCAAAGGCCTTGGCCAGATCAATGTAGGCTGTATGAACCACCTTGCCTTCATTCACAGCTCTGGTGACTGACTCAAATAAGTTGACCAAGTTGAGCAGGCATGATCTACCCTTCACAAAACCACTAAATGTTTTGTTTTTTACATAGGGAAAACCAATAAATGTCTTAAAGAACGTATATTGGAACATGTAAGAGATATAACCAATAAGAAAGACACCAATGCTCTAGCAAAACGTGCTGAGGATACGCAACATATCTTTAATTTTATGGTGCTAGAAATTATTGAACAAAATATTAGAGGGGGTGATATAAATAACAGAGTAGAAGAAACAGAGCAGAAATGGATACTACAACTTCAGGTGGATAAACCACCAGGGTTAAATGGTATAGTTTCACTGAAACCCTTCTTGAAAGCTAGGTCTCTAAAACATTGATTTTATTGTTTTTTATTACATGACATTTTTTATTATTTTGAATACTGCTTTAAAGCCCAGAACTTTTAATTGTTATTAATTAATGGTGCCATATTGGATGTGCTACTTGATTGGTCAGCATTCATTTAAATTCAGTTGTTTTATTTGTATGAATGGAGTCTGATGAAGCGATTAGCTGTAAATCGTGAAAGCGCTTACTCTTATGTGATTTATTAAAACTGTTTGAATTCACTGAGCCATGGTCAGTTCATTGTTTTATTTTTGTTTGAATCTTGCTCTGAGGTGTAAACCGGGCGTTTATCCAGTTCATGGAATTTGTTTTTTATACTAGGGCCATACCCGCCTGAGCTACATAATCCGAGAGCTCCTCCATGTCCCTTTTCATGTAGTCCAGGGAGGTATGTCTCAGGTCATTCACACCCACATGTACAATGACATAGTCATATTTGTACCTGTTGTTGAGGGACCGGAGTGTGTTATGTAGTGTATGCTGGCACCTGCCAGGCAGCTGATTGCTACTTTCTCCTTATTCAACCGAGTGAGTGGGACATCAGTGTGCCTCACTATTGAGTCACCTATGACTAGTGTGTTGGGTTTGCTGTTTTGCCTTAGGGGATTTGTTGAGTGGCACACTTTTTAGGAATGTTATGTGCCTCGTGATTAGTGTTGTGATGGTTGAGTGCATTTCTGCCTTTGAGGTCTCTGCTGTTTGGGTCGATTTTTATTGAGATCCTCCATGAAGGTGGGTGTGTGGTTTGTGTTTTTATGTGAAGGCAGTGCTGGTGTGTGTTCTGGAGGGCTATGTGTTCCATCTGGTGTGGTGCAAGTGTTGACCTTCTCTTTTTGACAAGCTATTCCAGTCTTGGCTGGAGAGTGTGTGGCTTCCAATTTGGATATATAAGTGCATCTCTCGCAAGTATGAGTGTTGGGAGGTAAGAGGAGAGGGTTGTCTGTGTACATGAGGCAGTTGCTATATTGCTTCGGGAAGCCCAAGTTCACCAGGTTAATAGGAGAAAGCACAGGGAACTGACCTTTAGACATGCCTGTTGGGATGGGCATTAATATGTACTGGAGCTGTTTCCTAGTAGAACGATTAGTGCTGGTAGCACTTTTGTGTGCTACAATAATTGCTACAAGAAGTCTGGTAAAGTGCTAGACTAATAAGGTAGTAAAAGTATAGGAGAGGCGAGAACTAGCAGATCTAAGGGAAAAATTGAAGAGCAGACTTTGGCACTGCTCAGAAGCTTACAAACAGTCCGGGATACAGCAAATCTGTATGTGGACTAGACTAGTTACTGGAAAGGTGGGAAACAAGCACAAATGTGGGCTTTTAAACCAGAAAGTTGAAAGAGATGTAAAAACTGCCCAAATGGCCAAAAAACTACAATTTCTGGGCCAGAAACCACTCCCCTTGTGGCAGATAGGCTGTTCAAATTAATTCATATGTTCAAACTCATTTACTTTTATCTTAAATTGTGATGTAGAATCCCCAGTAGCCTTAGGTAAATCATTAGTCCCATCAATTAAATAAGGGATTCACAGAGATGTCAAAAAGCTCAGAGGCATTAGTCTCTATCGGCATTCCACTAGTGGATGGCAGTGCATTGGAGCTAGAAAGCTCGTCTTTATCTGATGCTTTAATTATGAAAATTGAACTACAAAACAGATTGTCAGTTTATGAGAAAAGCTGACAAGGGAGTACAATGATTTTCTGGAAGGTAACATCTTTGAATGACCGTGAACATTACGCTCAAATAAGAGTGAAAATAAAAGTGCTTTAACTACCACAGTCTCTAGCCATTGTCACAGAAAATTTGTCATAAAGTTTTAACAGCAAATAAGACATCAGTAACTGAAAAGGATCTTGAAAGAGAGCGTTTGTCAGCTTATACTTCTACTCCTGACTTATCTACTTCAGAAAAATCCGCAGCTCAGAGAAATAATTTGAATACTGTGGCATATAAATTGAGTAGTAGTGGTATATAGAATAAAGAATACCAGAAAATGGGAGCAAAACCTGAAAATTCTCAAAAACAAAGGATTCCCAGAAGGATTCCAACTGTTTTCCAGTATTACCAGTTCTGATGAAACAGGAGTTCCTTCACAGAAGGAACAGATCAGAGAGCAGAAGCAGATAGAGAAGGACACTATCGATGTAGTACTGGATTCTACCCAGCAGTCTCTCGTGATGAATTTATCTAGTAATACTTTAAATTAAACACAGAGATGATTACTCAATAAAAGATTATCTTTTATACCAGCACTGCTTTTGAGAGTAAGTGAATTAATCACGGATATTAAATGCTTCAGAAGGAACAGCCTTTTAAAAAATAAATATGGTAATGTACAATATCCGAAGGAAGATATAATTGATATTCTAATGAAACCAAGCAATTATATTCCTGATCTACATTCAGCTGTTGCGATGTTTATTAAAGTATGTGAAGATGAGCTATTTGAACTTCAGAATAGTGGAAACCGGAAGCATTTCTCTAATTTGAGTTCACAAGAGAAAGAAGCATTAAAAGAATTGATGAATAACAATAATATAGCAATCAAACCGTCTGACAAAGGTGGAGCGATCTTTATTTTGGATGCTTCTATATTATCATAATAAGATGCTAGAGATGCTTGGAGGTGAGAGGACGTATACAGAAATCCATAAATGGGAAGTCAAGAGATTTACTAACCAAGTAATGAGTCGTTTATATGATTTACTGATGGCACAGATTATTTCACAGGAATTATATGAATATCTAATAGTTATGCATCCTTTAAGTCCTGCTATACATTGTCTACTCAAGGTCCATAAGAATAGTATGAACCCACCGATGGGTCTGATCGTTTTCAGGTGGTGCGTGACTAACAGAGCCTGCCTCTATCTTTGTGGAGCACAAATTAAAATTGCAGTTCCTAAAGCAACCATTGTGTTGACTGACACTTAACAATTTCTTAACACATTATCCAATAGTATCAAGTTCTTAGGAATGACGAGGAATATTATTACGGTTACTATGGATATCAAAAGTCTCTTCATCTTCATTCTGAATGACTTTGGAATAGAGGCTGTTTGACATTCTTTAAGGAATAAAAGGATTTTTGATAACACGATCTTCCCGATTTGCTCCCTACTAAACATTACATTAGAAAACAATGCTTTACCTATGGTAATACGTATGATGGGCAGAGGGAGACAGTGGGAATCTGCTGCCATATTCAACACCACCAACCAATGATTAAATTCTATACCCTATTATAAAAGATTTATGGATGATATATTTTTTTTATGGACTGGTGATTTACAACTTACAGATTTTGTCAATTACTTAAGTGATACTACCTCCTTCCTAGAGTTTGAAGTTAATAGTTCTAGAGCAAGGTGAGCTTCTAGGATGTCACACTTCAAATAGATACTGATGGTAGATTTGAAGCTTATATTTATAGGAAGGACTGCTGGAGAAATCACCTTTTGCATAGAACAAGTATGCATCCTAGATATATCTATTCACATGTCATCAAGGGACAATTATTGAGAATTTCTAGAATATGTACCAATGAGCAGAACTATAATGAAGAGATAGCACAACAGGGTAGAGACCTCAGACAATGAGGATATAAAGACAAAGAAACTCAAGAAAGAATTCTTGACAATAAGACACTTAGACATACTAGCGGCAGACCTTATTTCACCAGAGTCAGCCAGAGGACAATGAAAGACCTAAGAAAAGTATGAACTATGCATACAAGCTGAGATGTCTACTGACTTATAGTAATGATGTGGAACAAATATGTAAAATTGTAAGGAACAATTGAAAGATCCTTACAGTGGACAAAGGAATAAAATGAATAGTTGGAGATAAATTTTCCTTTTGTTTTAAAAATTGTAAGAATTTGAAGAGGCTGTTATGGAGTGACATGAATAAGGAAAATATTGCTCCCACCACACAGAATGGTACCTTTCCTTGCAGGAAATGCAAGGCTTGTGCAATATATTAATTCAAATAATTTCTTCAAGTATCCATTACTGGGAAGAGGTATAGGCTTAATGATTATGACACCAAGAATGTCATATATATTGCAAGTTGCTGCCTATCCACATGCTTTTATGTTGGTAAAATGAACAGATCGCTTAAGGACAGAATTTTGCATCATATTATTGATGTTTTTCTTTCGGCTTTTCCCGGTTATGAGGTCGCCACAGCGGAACTTCAGTCCACTAATGATTGGCAGTCGATTTTTACAGTGCTGAGGTGCCAGCCCGACGCCCAAACTTCAACGAAGGCATGCCCATTCATGCATGTCTTTCAAACGCCACTCGACCGTGGGGAGGACATGCAGACTCCACACAGAAGGCTCTCTAGCCGATAATCGAATAGGAGAACCTTTTGCTGTGAGGCGACAATGCTACTGCTGCACCACCGTGGCTTTTTACATCATATTGGTAATATTAAGCTTAAAAAGACAACTAATGCTCTGAGTCAACATATTTCTATATCATCCAGACCATAATTTTATTTTTATGATACTGGAAATTGTAAAAGAAAGTTTCAGCGGAGGTGATATAGTCAACAAAACTGAAGTTATTAAATCTAACTGGCTCTCAGACTTAAGAGCTGACAGAACACTGGGACTGAATGTAATGGTCCCTTTAAAACCCTTGTTAAAGGGGTAGAGGTTGAGGAAATGAGGATTCTGACCAGACTGGCTTCACATAGATTTAACTCCTTTAAAACATACACGGTTTTTCGTGTTTGAATGAAAAATGAAGAAAGCTATACGCTGAAAGCACTTATTGTTTTTTTTACGGATCTATTGTTTGTTATTATGGTTTTATGAGTTTTTTAGTCTTATCAAGCATTAATGTTTTAAAGCTTTGAGCTATACTATTGACTGCATTTTGTGTTTAGTGAACTCTCTGAGGTTGCGAACACTGTGCTGTGGATCTGGTCAACAGTAACTCGAGTATCTGTGAAATTTATGTTCTACTATGTGCCATAATTTAAGTTTACAAAATGGGTGACGAATTCTGTAAGCAGGTCAATAATGGTTTAGGTTTAAGGTTAGGTTTAGGGGAATGTTAATGGTGAGATTGGGCTTAGATTTATATGTGTGCTCCTGTGTGATGTTAGATTTAAATCTAGGGTAAAGTTCATGTGTTCCATGAGGTGCTGCGCTCTGCATTTAGGGTGTGGTGACTTTACTTCCTGTAATAGACACTGTAGATAATTATGCATATTATTGCATTTTGGGTGGCATTTTCTACTGAATGCATTGATAACATGTTTGTTTATTTTTGTCTTTTTTTTATCTTTGATTGTTTAACTCCTTCTGTAGTTTCTGTTTGCCTCTTTTTCAAATTCGACACTAGACTTAAAATCACTATTATTTGAGAAGGTATGGGTTACTTTGCAGCCCCAAAAGCTAGAAGAGGCTAATATGAAGAATGAACAGATAAACTGACAAAAGTTTAGAATCAAATTTCTGAACAAAGGCAATGTATCCAAATTGAAAATACTAATATCATTTAAATGTGATTTATATAACCAAGGGGGGGGGGGTAATAACAATTTAAAATCTTTTGAAGAACTATTGCATTCTAGTCTCATTAATGATGTTATTTTATTTTTTTTAAATATGTATATCTTTATAAGACCTCTTATAATCAGAACATTCCAAACAACATGTTATATATCATAAACATTATGGCAATGTCTCACATAACAGATATTTGTCGGACACATTCCTCACTCTATTAAACAATCCCCATTTTTTACATCACTACTACATATAACATCCCTGTTAATCCACATCTTAACAATAGCTACTGATATGAAATATTCCTTACATCATTTTAATGGAAAACATTGCCCCACACATTTAATTTAATATTTTTATCATTAACAAAATACAGGCAACATACCATCTCTTTTTACTTTTACATAAGTAAATCTGACATGAAGGCTGTCACTCCTATCCCAAACTGTATAATTGTCCAGGGCTAATGTGACACACCATCTGTTCCTCTAACCATGTTGCCCCAAACTGTGGATACCAAGCTTTGATGAGGCAAAGAATCTACCTACCCATTTTCAATATTTTGTATATAGAAAGGCTAGTATCGCTACTGTTTCCAAGAAAATTATCTAATGTGTCTGCTACTGTTTTTGATTTAGTTCCCTCAGGGTCCATTTAACACTCTTTGTCAGTAACTGTATGCATAGCATCTGCCATTGCCCTGGTGTTGCTTTCATTGCTCTACAAATATAGTTTAGCAGTGACTGACACACAACTGTGATCCAGTTGCCCAATATTTGGCTTCTCTCACATTCGCCCAAATATTCATGAAGGCTAGGCAGATCCATGCCATTCTCGGCTCCACAAAGTCTGCTCTTCACTTTTTCCCTTAGAACTGATCTAGTTGTCATAATAAACACCCTATTCCTACTCTAAAGCCTGGCACTTGCTCACTAAAGCAATTATATAAGTCAGCACTAAAAAATTAAAAGCACTACACCCTCACAAACTCCCCTTGAGTACCTTGTTCCCCATTGGCTGTTTTTTTCAATTATAAAGAAATTCCCAATACTATTCTAGCATGTCCAAAGGTCAGTTGTCAATCTCCTCTCCGGTCCAGCTGGTGAATCTGGGGATCTTGAGGCAATGTTACAACTGCCTCATGTACACAGACAACCCTCTCCTCCTCCCAACAAATTCCAACACATGTGAGAGATGCAACCATATAGCCAAACTGGAGGCTAAGCTCTCTCAACTCAGTACTGGCGTAACCAGTCAGGAGGAGAAGGAAACCACACTCACTACAATTCCAGTCTCACACAGACCTACCACGACAGCGAACCAAACACAAGCACACAAAAACATACTCGGAGGCTCTAAATAAAAATCTGCCTAAGCAGCAGAGACCTCCAAAGCAGACACCCAAGCAACCGCTACCCCAAAACAAAACACGTGCAACACATAGCTCACAAAGCCAGTGTGCCAAACAGTCACAGCCCTTAAGGCTAAACAACACACCTGATAGACTTGTAATAGGTGACTCTATCGTCAGGCACACTGATGTCCCACTCACCAGGCTGAACAAGGAGAAGGGCACGGTGAGCTGCCTGTCGGGCACTAGGATCCGCCACATAACACAAGCACTCAGGTCACTTCAAGGCAAGTACAAATATGACTCAGTCATTGTCCATGCTGGTGCGAATGACCTGAGACGTACCTCCCTGGACTACATGAAAAGAGACATAGAGGAGCTCTCGGAGCATGTAGCCCAGGCCGGTATGACCCTGACCTTGAGTAGCATCTTACCCTCACCAAGAATGATGCCACAATATGAAGACAAGATGATCAATTTCAACAATTGGCTTAAGTATTGGTGTCATTCAAAGGGGATCCAATGCCTGTCAGCCTGGGATGACATGCTCGACAAGACACGATGCTTCGCTAGGGACGACTTGCACCTGTCACCCCTGGGCTTTCGGATATTGGCAAAGGCTCTTGCCACCCCCATAGTGCCTTTTTTAGGCAAGGCTCAAAAGACAAACCCACCTCCATAGGTATCACAAGGGATAAGAAACTAAGAGTAATGCTACTCAATGCCAGAAGTCTAAACCTCAAGATGCATGCACTCGAAACTCTCCTTAGCATGGAGAACATCGATATTTGTGCAGTAACAGAAACCTGGTTCAAGGCTCCCGAGAGCACCCCAGCACTACCAGGTTATACCTCATACCATGCATTTCGGCCCCAAAACTTGGACCGAACCACAAAAGGAGGGGGAGTATCAATATTCGTCAAAGATACCCACACCTCCAGGTTGGTGGCACAGCACGAAGCATCAGAGACTATCCATGTGCAACTAACAGTGGGTAAAACTGCCTTCCAGTTGATAGCCTGCTACAGACCACCCTCCCAAACCCAGGAACCCCACTCAGTCTTCCTAAGAACACTGGAAAATAGGAAGGTCTCTCCAAACACCATTATATTGGGCTACTTCAACTACCCAAACATAGACTGAGAGCATTCCTCTAGCTCCAACACCCTAGCCCAAAGGTTCCTAGAATTTATAAACTCAAATGCTATGGAACAACTTGTTACCACTCCCACTAGAGGGGAAAACATACTGGACCTGATCATCACCAACATGGGGGCTCTATGCTCCAGACCAGAAGTGTATCCCTCACTGGTAAGATCAGACCATAAACTAATCTCACTGGATATTCACATCCCGACCCCATCCCCTGCCCAGAAAACCACAGTGAAAAACTTCTCTAAAGCAAATTTCACACTCCTCAAAACCAAGGTGGAATCCTTCAAAGCCCCCGAGCCTGTGGAAAATACGGCCCAGACCACATAATCCTTTATAAACACATTCTATGAACACCTTCAGGAATGCATGGATCATGCAATCTCAAATAAAACCAAGACCCAATCCTCCAAAGGCAGGCGTCCTGTTTGGTGGACCCTAGCCATAAACAAACTATACAACAGAAGGAGGAAGCTACCACATGATAGAGCAAAATCCCAAAAAGGGAAGGTATCTCTGATCAGTATTAGCAAAAAACTATGGGCACTCATAAAATCTAAGGCCAGCTTCGAGAGAAAAATTGCACAGGACACTAAGGATAATCACAAGGCTTTCTTTAGTTATGTTAGGAACCTGGGTGGGAATTCCCAGATATGCTCAGAATTAGTCCAAAATGACAAAAAATACACCGAACCCACAGACATTGCCAACATCCTAGCTGACAGGTTCAGCGCAAACTCCCCCCCCCCCTCCCCACCAAAAGGGCAAATATCTATCCCAGCAGAGTGCTGCCCCCCTGACATCTCAGATGCTCAGGTAAGAGCCGCCCTCTCCAAAGCAAAAAACACAGCATCAATGGGACCATACGGTGTCCTGGGTTGCATCCTACATGAACTCCAAGAAGAGCTAAACCCAAACATAAAACTACTGTTCAATCTCAGCCTTACTACAGGATATGTACCCAAAGAGTGGCATACAGCAACAGTGGTCCCTCTCCACAAAGGTGGTGCCTCAACGGATCCTGGAAACTATTACCCCATAAGCCTGACTAGCTTGGTCTGCAAAACTATGGAAAGGATCATCATGGACCTCATAAATAAAGATATTGGGAACCTACAGACACTGGATCCTACCCAGCTCGGCTTTGTTAAGGGCAGATCCTGCCTCTTAAACCTGGTCAACTTCTTTGAAACAGTCACCAAGGCCAGTGACGAGGGGAAGGTGGTCCACAGAGCCTACCTGGACCTCGCAAAAGCCTTCGATACAATACCCCACTCAGGCATTATGGATAAGCTCACCAGCTTAAATATAAACCCCTATGTCACTAGATGAGTTGCAAACTGGCTCTAGGACAGAACCCACATGGTTAGAATTGCTGGAGCCATGTCAGACTCCAAACCAGTTACAAGTGGCATCCCACAAGGCTCAGTCCTGGGACCTCTCTTGTTCGGTATATATTTCTTGGAGGTACAGGCCAACAAGGAAGGACTGTGGCTGACCAAGTTCGCAGATAACTGCAAACTAGGCACCATAATCGACTCTCCAGCCGACACAAGCATCCTACAAAAGGGCCTCATAGAAACAGACAACTGGTGCCAGAGCCATGGCCTCAAGCTAAACACCAAAAAGTGTATAGTCATCCCCTTTGGCAAAAACAAAGTGCCCACAAATTACCACATAGGTGGTAATCCATTAAGTACGGAAGAAGTAATTAGGGACCTGGGGACCCAAGTTGATAGCAATCTCTCATTTGAAAACCACGTGGCCAAAGTGGTTAGAAAAACATTTTATATAACCCACCTAATCATGAAGCGATTCACATCTAGATCAGGGGAGGTCATCGTGCCTCTTTACTCATCCCTCATCAGGCCCATAATGGAGTACAATGCCCCTTTTGGGATGTACCTTACCAGACACCTGCAGCAACTGGAAAGACCCCAAAAGTACCTCACCAAGAGGATCAAAGGGCTCAAACAGATGCCATATGCTGCCCGGTTAAAGAAACTCCAGCTCTACTCAGTGGCATACCGCCTGCTCAGAGGCGATCTGTGCCTGACGTATAAAGCCATGTCCAACCCGGAATTAATGGACATGCTGCACCTCAGAAAATCCAAATCCCATCGAGCTATGTGCTCGAGAGACTTGAACTTCAGCACTGAAATAAATAGGACATGCTGGAGGGACAGATTCATAACCCAGAGGCTCCCTTCACTCTGGAATAAAATCCCAGTCCTGGTTAGGCAGAGTCCCTCATTGACTCTCTTCAAGAGGAATCTTGATGAGTGGATGGGAGATCGTAGGTTTACCCCAGGTATCACTTCTGTGTCACTGTTAGACAGACGCACAGTATACTAACCCTGAAAAAGGGCATAGCAAAATTCATTTAAAATGGGTGGCGAAAGCCAAACACACTCTGGCTAGGCTTGTAAATTCCCTAGGGCAGATAGCCTAGTATGAACCTATGAACCTATGTAAGTAATATGCTTCCTGGATTTGACATTGCCAGCATAAAGACATGGCTGACCATCTCCACAGAAATAGCCTGACAGGAGAATGCTGTCACATATGAATTAGTTTCAAAATCATTATTTGCAACATATCAGATATATTCCTGGGTGCCCGCAGTCTTATTATACTATTCCACCTGTCAATTATCATATCTAAGCTCTTGTCCTGGGTATTATCTTCTCCATTATAAAAAAAAAAACACTTATTCCAAATCCCCCTCTGTATATCTCTTTGCTAATTAACCACTTCTTTGTGTACACCCAGATTAGTCCTTTCCCACCCTAACTAGTACCTCATGAACTACAATGTCTCTCTCAACTGTTAAGTAGAACCCACCACTGAAATTTATGGGTTTGTATACTGGATTTCAAATCATTATAACTCAACATTCCATTACTTTTTAGGACCTACACATCCATTACTTACCAATTTCTGTCTGCTTATTTTAGCATTCTCAGTACCCCATATGAATTATCAGTAACCACTGTCATTTTCTGATGCTTGCCAATTCCATACCTTTGTATCTACTCACTTTTTCATCCTCCCAGGTCCCATATCATAATATTTTTTTTCTTATGCTGTTATTCAATACCTGTTTTAGTATAGCACTTTCCGATGATACCCAAATTGATATGGGATGTAATCTGACTCTGATATTCTTACATTCTGACATTTTGCTACAGATTTATGATACCTACTGAATTCTGAAAGACCCATACCCACCCATCCATGTTTTGATGGTAGCCTCAACTTCTTTTTTCATATCGTGGGATGAGAACCATTTCATAAGAAGTCTGATGAAGATTTGATATTTGTTTAAACATCTTCATTTGTGTAAATGCAGAAGACATCTTCACAAAAATGTACTTCAGTAAGAATATACATTTTAATCATTTGCACCTTAGTAAAGAATGGACATTTTTTATTCCATCCCCAAATTGTATTTCTTAATTCTTTCTAAAGCAGACTAGCATTCATTTCTAAGACTTTGTGTGTGTCAAATATTATGGGTATCCTAAAATATGAGCAAGTTGTTAGTGAATGACTTTAGTTCCATATTATGAATACTTATGTTCATTCATTTTCAGCCCTGTTATAACTATTAACTTTTAAGTACAACTAAAGCAAATTTGATATTATTCTCCAGATATAAAAGCCACAATATGCAATCATCTCTGAACCACGTTGAAGTCAAGGGGTCATCATACCCCATGTGTATGCCAAAACATATGATACGATGTTGTATAAATAATTCCATGGCAATAACAAATAATGAGAGAAAAAGAGGACATCCTTGCCTTATGCTACTTGTTAGAGCGATTGTCTGCAATAAATGTCCATTTGTAGCAAGCAGTGCCTTAGAATTCATGTACAGCAGCTGACATTGTGACAAACTTCCAGTAAAATTAAGTTCTTGTAGGCCCCAAATTAAGGAAATTTATGATTAATAATTTTGTTCCTATAGTAAATGCAGAAGTACATTTATTGCAGAACACTAATATTTTACTCAAATCAATATTTTTTTTTTTTTCCTTTTTATTATTATTTCTTGTATTTGGCTAAAGGGACAGATTTCAATGAATTTTTGTCTCTTTTTAAAGGGAACAATTATAACCACTGTAGGCAAGTTACTATTGTCCTAATAATACATTTAGTCTGTTCAGGCTGCCTTGGGCTTCATACCTTTATTTACTTTTATATGCATAAATAAACTGTTGGGGTGCATAAAATGCTTTCTGTAGTCTGAATTTTAACAGAGAGACATTCAGTGTTACTTTTGCAGTTAAACAGGCAGCCCAAACAGTGAAGACACATGGGATTTGATTTTCATTGTGAAAGACAAGTCATGTCTCAGAACTCAATAGGGCACTTCAACTCGTTAAGGCTGGAGCATAAATCAGACATGATGGAATCATGCAGTTTTGTGTATCAAAGCTGTTAACAAGCTGACAAATAAATTAATCAGGTTTTATCATGCTTCATTTCTTCTTTTGTTTTATTTTTCAACTTTTGACATATTAGCACAAAGGGACAGTTGGTTTAATGCCAGGAAGTTACTTTATTTTAGAACTGAAAAGAAAAATAGACTATTTCAAATGCACTAAGAAATCACACTCGGTGCATTTCCTCTGCTGAATAACTGCTCACTTAAGTTTATTTTTCATTTGTATTTTTTATATTTTAATCATTTTTTTTTAAATACTAGTTTTATGAAGTGATTAGAAAATGAAATAGATAGTTAAGTCTCTTAGATTACAAAACTGCACTATTTTAAATAATTCTGAGACTAACAGAGTAGACGATAACTATATTTTCAACTCTGAGCTTCTAGAAGAAATTATTTAAAGGAAATAATGCAGAGTGCGTGTTAATGCCAAGTATTATGCCCCACGGGTGTTTTATCTTGTTACAATGTGGCATCTGAAGATACGGCTGACAAATCATGTTCCTAGAGGAAGGACTGAGTGGTGATCTAAGATCTAAGGTGATGACAGAACTCTAATGATTTTATAATTTCAGAATGGATGTGATTTCGTAAGCTAATTCTTCTCTTCAACTATGTTCTAGAGCCTAGGATACAATCAGCAATGTCTGGATAACAGTAAACCTACTGGTAAAAGAAAGAAAAATCTTTCTGGCTCCTGATATCATGCATTGTAGAACTCTACAGAAAATGTGTATATTTACAACAGGATCTTCAGAAAAAGTAAATGTGATTCTTTCTACAACAGAAAAAAACTTTGATCAATTCTGTAGCTGCAGTATGTCATATTGTTCAATAACGCATTACTGCCTAGTAACACCTCCAGATGTTTCTGCAGTTACATCCTACTGATGCCTCTAGGCAACAAATATTGCTTGTTCATATTTACCTTAATAATTTCAATACCATGCCACATATAAAATATTAGATTATTTTATTTAAAGCTTATACAGTGGCAAACACAGCTGCATATTGATATTTGATCTCTGTCTGGTGCAAATAAAGAGATAGTGAATATTATTTGAATACTATTTACTGGCATTGTAATTTTTTTATGTTTCTCTAAATATCTCAACAATCAAGTGGCACATATTGAACTGCTTAGCCTCATATGAAAGCTCACAGATGTATGAAGATAATGTTGTTTGCACTGAGTGTGTGTGTGTTTCTTTAATGTTTACTGTGATATTGCAATAATGTTTATACCACATTACAAAATTCATATTTGTTATGGTTATTGTGGTTTAAAAAATAAATTTCAAGATCTAGAACTATGTGACTACAATCACTGAAAAGGTTACTTTGTACGATTTATAATTTTCTAGTAAAAGTTTGTTTCTAGAAATATGAACATTTGTTTGAACTGCATGGTAACAAGATTCATGTTTATAAAGCTCAGGCCATGCCCATTATTCATTAGAATACAAACTCAAAAGAGCTCCATTTTAAGGAATTAGACAAAATGCTGCAGAATAACATTATATTTAGGGTTTAGGACTGAAGTATTTGGACCTTTACCAAATGTAATTCATGGAACACTTTTGTATCTTGTAAAATTACACCATCAGTGATTAGCCAGTAAACACATAGGCCTACAACGAAACTGATTGGAATCCATTCTTATGCTAACATAATAATTATACAATGACTAGCCATTACCATTCAGAAATGAGCATGTTGATTGAACATTCCAACCAGTGTAGCGATTGTAAACTGAGATATACCAACAGAAAAAAGTCTGATTGCTAAAATGCCATTAAGTGGCCAGACTTTTTTTTTCTATTGTTATATGGTAGACAAGCTTGAAACGCATATCATTATTTAGAGACATCATTCCTCATAACATTTGTGGTTTTCTGATAAATCACTGAGGAATGTTGTTGTCTTTCGGCTTTTCATGGTTAGGGGTTGCCACAGTGGAACTCCGGTCCGCTAATGATTAGCAGTAGATTTTTACGAACACCGAGGTGCCAGCTCAACGTTCAACCTTCAACAAAGGCAAGCCCATTTACGCATGTCTTTCGAACGCCCACCCAACCGTGGGGAGGATATGCAGACTCCACACAGAAGGCACTCCCCGCACTCCAGCTGAGAATCGAATGGGAGAACCTCTTGCTGTGAGGCAACAATGCTACCGCTTCACCACCGCGGAATGAAGTCACTAAATAATGACACCTATTTCAGTTTCAGACTTTCTTCTTCAGACAATGTACAATTATTTTCACAGCTTTCTAAGTTTATAAGAGCAATAGTAACAATCAGTTCCTCCTTTATTTATGGTTTTGTCCACATTTCTCAAAATAAGAGGTCAAGAGGTATGTACCAGAGCAGAGAAAATACAAGGAAAATCAGGTACGTTTTGCAAAACTAAAAAAACCTACCTGATTTTCCTTGTGTTTTCCCCCTGTCTCTCCCTCATACCTCTAAACTGTCCAAAGGGTAGATTTTTTCTTAAAAAAATAGCAACAGAGATCTTCCTTTCTCTGTTGCTTGCTTTCCAAAGCATTGATGTACTATATAAGCATGGGAACGTAAGTCCCATGCACATGCGCAGTACATCATCAAAGGGCAGAATCCAGAAATAAAGTGGAAGAATACCACACCATTATGCAAAAATATTATTTAAGAAAAGTAATTTCTTTGTTAAATAATGTCATTGTATAATAGCACTAACCCATGACTGAGTATGGGTAATGCTGGATTTAACCACACCCAACCATGGATTATTGCTCTATTATTGTGTATCACAGGAAAGGAAAGTAGCTGATCATTCTGTGCACCTCTACATGTCAGACTTTTGCTGGATTACTAGAATTTATCCTCAGTTAAAATGCGATGTCTAGAATAAGTCTTGCTGCTTTGTCAGAGCCTTACATGGTACTACATATTTCAACAGTCCAAATCTCAAATAAAAAGACCAAAGTTTTTTGACATATAATATATGGGAGATGTATCACTGCAATTCACATGTAGATTTATGCACGTGTGCTTGAATTGTGTTATGTTTTATAATTTACAGTATTTCAGAAAATCATATTTTAATCAGCAATGTCTCTATTCTCAGGTGTAGACATAAATAAGATACTTGACTTGTTCTATGCCACAAAATGTAAAGTGTGGACAGGGAGAATTCATACTAATTTTCCAGTGTGAGAGGCAAACAATGTTCTGAATGTTATCCTAGACTATACAATATACTGGTGTGTGCATAAAAGTAGAAATAACTGTGAATTTGTATTAAAAAATATTAAATGCTGGAATTAGAACAGAAACTAGGAATAAAAAAAACTGTATATCTCCTTTAAAATAAATCTTTTTATGTATCATTTTTAACTCAGTTTGTTCATAGACCCTTTCAGCCACAAATTGAGCCCAAAGGGCAAGAGAAAATAGACCATTTATAAAATATTTGTTCAAGGTAATCAAACAGCATGCTTATGGGAGGTGAGGGAAAATCGGAAAACCAGATAAAATCGATGTAGCCACAGGGAGAATATGTAGACTTCACATAGACACGGAGCCGAAGACCCTTAAGTTGTGTGATACAGATGTTAATAACTTGTTGGGAGGATGGCCAATGGTTAAGGTGTTTGCCTTACAAACACAAGGTGCAGGGTTTGAGTCTCACAAGGGATAATTGGCTAAGCTTAAAATGGCTCGCAAGGGCAGTTAGCTTAGTACTAATCTATAAACCTAAGCCACTATGCTGCTCATAACAATAAACCACTGTGCTGCCCCTTTGATTAAATAAAGTTCAGTAATGAGGAAGGCAACATCTTACTCATGACGTTTGAATACCAAAAACAAAACTAAGATGCAAAAGGTATGCTGCATTTTGACTATCAACAATTAAATTATTTTTGTTATGATGTACTGACTGGGACTGTTGAAACTTGTGTGTGATGGATGGCATATGTCATGTTTTGATTAAGGTGAAAGATACTTTTGCATAAAGTGTGTACCACTGCATTGTGCAGTTTATGTTAGCAGATGTGTTACTATATGAAACTATAAAGAGGTTAAAAAAAAGAGAGCCTTTGCTGTATTGACTTTGTATAGTTTCTGTCAAAGGAAAAAACTTCAAAGACTAATACACGTAAGGTTCAGATAAGGCACATTTAAGAACTTGCTGCAAGGAGACAAAAACATGCAAATACAGGATTTTGCCTAACTACTAACAGGAAGTATACTATTCTTATACTGTTCTACAAGACATTGCCTTCTATGGTTGACGTAATCAAACACAACTTTCAGTATTGTTCTACAGCAGATGTTACTCAGATTTTCTGCTGACATGACTGGATTTATGAAAAACATTTTGAGAAAAACAACCTGGCCTTGGTGGGCTCTAGCCCGTTACAAGCTTTTATTGTGTAGTTCTAATACATGTGTTACATTTAAAGGTACTTTTCTAGCTTAGGCACAAGCAAATGCTGATTGCAGTTCATATTTTCAAGCAGTCTTTGTTCTGATTATCTATACCTTCTGCAGCTGTGTATTTTCTCACAGCACAAGCGGAACTCCTTCTCTAAGTCTCATACAAGTGATACATCTATTCATTATTTTCCCGAAACAAGCAGAAATTATCTGCTTCCCTGTAAATTTCCAAAGCATAAGCAAAGATTATAGCTGCACATATTTCATAACAATACAAGGTTAGAAAGCTTCTGCAATTTGTACAGATTTTATGCAGTGTGAAATAGAATAAATGTGTTAACCCTTTTCAAGCCTTAAATGCACTAAGCATATTATTAATACATACACTAATACATATTTTTCTGACATTTCCCCCCTTTTAATACTTTTATTCTACTTTCAAAATAAGCATAAACAGATTTTACTTCTCCTAACCTCTTCCCACTTAGGATTTGCAGTTAAAAGAGTCATTCAATTTAAACTTATGAAAGCATTTTCAATCTTTTAACAGCTCTTCAAACTCAGTACTTTGATATAAGGTTTCAGAAACTGACATGTATATAAAGTCTTTAATCAGTCTTTTCATGCAGGGGATGCCACAGCAAACACATACTCCCAGTAGGATCATTCCTACACAAATGGCAATCAGGAAGTTCATTAGGATAGTACCCCACCCCCCCCAACCATTTCTAGAAAAAATCCGTCAGTGGGTTTGGTCCTGGTTTGGTAATGGCCGACACTTGCTGAATTACCTCAAGGTGATTGTCTATCTCATGTTTATGGTCAGGAATATACGAACAGCACTCCTCCTGGATTAAAGTGCAAGTACCGCCTCTCGCCACTAGGGTGAAGTCGAGAGCCATGCGGTTTTGAAGCACTACAGTTCTCATGGCATTCAGTTCATCAGTCACCAATTCGAGAGCAGAAAAAGTTGCATTACTCATTACTTCGAGAAGTTTAGACAGTTTTCTCAGCTCCCAGATCGATTTCACTGCTCCATATGCTGGTAATATGCCTGCCCACGATATAACACTATCACTCAAGTCCATGTGTGTTAGTCCATTGCCTATAGAATGATGTTTTTTTCAACGCGCATCGATTTGCCCCACTGGATTTACAGGTTTCTTGACGACTTCTCGGACATTCCAAATTTTTCCTCGAGGTAAAACTGCAGTGTGTCGTATGGCCAGAACCAGGTAGCCCAAAAAACAACTGCCGGATCAATTCTCAGGCAACCACTTGTATGCCTTTCTGCCACATACAAAATAACAGTCCTCTACTGTAGTAATAACTTTGCTATGAATATACACTCGCCCTTCATGAAACATTTTTCTATCACAGACAGTTGTTTATAGAGAACAGAATTATGTTTTACTTCATCAATTGTTTTGTGCATCAATTCAAGAAATGAATCATAGTTTGTATTACAATAAGAACCTGCATTGTTAGCTTTAGTGTAACATTTATAAGGAACAGTCACATTGCAATTGCTCCAACCCACCTGAACAGTATCATTTTTATAAAAACACACAGTTCCCTTTTGTGGAATAGACAAGTGCAATGCTATTTTATCTTGTGATGTAATGGTTGAGGTATCATAAATTAAGTTTTCCCAGGTCTCGTTGACCCCTAGAGGGACTGTAATCATTAATAACCCCCCGTATGCTGTCGGCAAAGCTGTGCAAATCCAGCAATTCAAAACATTGAAAGTCTCAGCATACACATATTTAATTGCCTGGTAAGTGTTGAAGTTTGGATGCCAGTCTATGAGTAACGCTTCACGTTTATTCAGTTCAGTTTGTGTGGCTGGAAAAAGGAATGGCCACATCAAAAAGATTATTGTCACTAGTACAGTTAACAAGATGATTATGCAATTCTTCTGAGGAAATGGTTGTTCTGCATTCCTGTTTTTTCGGGATTCTATCATTTTTGCTCTTGACATGTGACAAGATTTTTGTCCAGTTCAAAGTTCTTAACTAGTTTGCAGTGTGTCCAGTGGATCCACGAGGCACGCTCTGCAATCTTGACTGCAGTGGGTGTCGACAGAAGCACTTGATATGGACCTTCCCACTTTGGTGAAGTCCAATTCTTCTTTTTTATTGTCTTCACCCAGATCCAGGTTCCTGGAGCCACTGCCACTTCTGATGGTCTGGTTTGTTCTTTATCTGAAACAGAATTTGACTGAAACAGATGTTTAGAATTCAACAAATTTCTCATACACTATATGCTAGTGTACAGTCGGCTTCCTGGTCTGCGGGCATGAGAGGTTTCCACTGAGGTATATAATAAGCCCTTCCAAATAGTTTTTCAAAAAGAGTCAATCCTTTTGCATTCAGAACAGTTCTCATGTTCAACAGTGCCAGGGGCAGACAGTACACCCAATTTCTCTTTGTTTCTGCTATTAACTTTCTTAGCTTATTTTTTAAAATCCCATTATGCCTCTCAACTAACCCTGCAGATTGCGGATGATATGCACAATGATTTTTTAAAGAAATACCAAAATGTTTACTTAACTGCTATATGGTTTGGTTTACAAAGTGTGTACCGTTGTCACTGTAGATCCTTTCCGGAATGCCGAATCTAGGGATGATTTCTTTAACGAGGATTTTTGCTACGGTAGCCGCATCTGGATTTTTAGTCGGAAAGGCTTCCACCCATCTGGAAAACATGTCTACAATGACAAGACAATACTTCTTATTTTCACATTTGTTCAATTTTTTGAAATCCATACAGATAGTATGAAATGGATACGGTGGTGTAGGGAAACTCCCTTGCTTGGGCTTTAATGCCCCTTGTGCATGATGTTTGTTACAAACGTGGCACATTAAACAAAATTTTTTAGAGTAGTTTAAGAATCCATATGTCATGAACACTCGGTTCACCAGCTGTACCATCCCCGCTGTTGAGACATGGCATTGCCCATGGCTCAACAAAGCTGCATATCTAAACAAATTAGATGGTAATATCCGTTTCCCTTCTTTAGAGATGTACAGCCCCCTTTCGAGAATTGCTCCTCATCTTACCCATCTTTGTTTTTCAGCCTGCATAGTAAGTGTCTGCATTGTCTTTAACATTTCTAAGTCTAAAATCTCAGAGGGATGTAATTCCTCATTCAAAAGAAATACTTCTGAAGCTGCCTGTTTTGCAGCTGTATCAGCTCTCGCATTACCTTTTGAAATCCTATCCTGTTGCTTGGTATGAGCTGTTCATTTACAAATAGCTACTTTCTGAGGTAACTGAATAGATTCTAAAAGATCTAAAATAAACTGTGCATGATTGATTGGTTTGCCAGTAGATGTTATCATGCCTCGATTTTTCCACTGTTGTGCAAAAACATGTACAGTAGAAAAAGTGTACTGGCTGTCAATAAAAATGTTTACACATTTACCCTTTGCTAAGGTACATGCCCATGTCAAGGCAATCAATTCTGCTGCCTCTGCAGATAAATTGTGTGGTAAAGGTTTCGCTTCTATAATCTCAGTATCAGAAACTACTGCATATCCTACTAGGTTCTGTCCTGCAGGACCCCTTTTGCACGAGCCATCCACATAGTATGTCACCTCGGCATCATCCAAGGGGACATCCGTGAGATCTTTTCTAGGCAGTGTCTTTTGCTCAATCACCTGCAGGCAGCTGTGTGGTGTGCCATCTGCAGGGGTTGGGAGCAAGGTAGAAGGGTTCAAAGTCGTGCATCGTTCAATTGTCATATGAGGTTGGCTCAACAATATAGTCATACAGGAAAGATGCCTAGCAGGGGAAAGATATGCTACCTTCTCTTGCAGTAAAATAATTGCATCTGCATGGGGCACTCTCAATGTGAGAGGGTGGAACAAAACTACTGAGGCCGAAGCCTGTACTGCCATTGCAGCTGCAACTACTGCTTGTACACCGTGGGGTAAAGACCGTGCCACTGGGTCTAGTTGTGATGAATAATAAGCAATAGGGCATTGCTTGTCCCCATGCTGCTGTGTTAACACTGATGTCATATAACTTTGCTTACAATCTGTAGTTTGGAAAAAACGTTTATGATAGTTTGGTAATCCTAAAACTAATGAGGAGGCTATTAACTGTTTCAGTTTGCAGAAAGCAGATTCGGCTTCTGGTGTCCATTGTAACAAATCCTGTGCTGCCATAGACTTTTTATATATCAGGTTAGTCAGCGGTGCAGATTCCAAGGCATAGTTTGGAATCCAGCTCTGGCAAAAATTAGTCGTACCCAGGAAGGATATAATTTCCTTCTTGGTAGTGAGTTTTGGGGCTTAAAAAATCGCTACTTTTCTGTCCTCATCTAATGTCCTACCCTCTTTGGATATTACATATCCTAGGTATTTAACTTGTTTTTTCCAAAGCTGCAGTTTATTTTTGTTTACTTTATGTCCTTCAATGGCTAAAAATTGTAATAGCGCTATGCTATCTTCTTTGCAATCTTGCTGGGTGGGGGCCGCCAGCAGGATATCATCAACATAAAGTAAAATCTGACTGCCTCTTGGTGGGGTAAATCCCACCAAGTTGCTTGCCATTTCTTGTGAGAATATTGTCTGACTTTCACAATATCCCTGTGGTAGTCGCGTATATGTATACCTTTTCCCCTGAAATGTGAATGCAAATCAATATTGGCTGTCAGGGTGTATCGGTATCGAAAAGAACGCATTGCTGATATCTACCACAGAAAAATATTTCTGCTGAGGTTTTAAATCATTCAACAGGGTGTGTAGGTCTGGCACTGTAGGTGCCCTTGGTATTACTGCGTCATTTACAGCTTGTAAATCTTGGACCATACGCCAATCTTCATTCGCTTTCTTAACAGGAAATAAGGGTGTGTTACATGGTGAATCAGGAGATTCCACCAGCACCCCTTCCTTAAGTAAAGCTGCTATAATAGGTTTGATTCCTACCTTTGCATCTTTTCTTAAGGGATACTGCCTTTTCTGTGGTCTAAATGCTGACTTTGGCGTGATAGTAACTGGTCCCACTGTACGAATAAGTCCTACATCTGACTTTCCTGTTGACCAAAGAGTTTCTGGTATATTCTGTAAGGCATTCTCTTCCTCCTTTAATAGGAGTGCTAATCAGCTGTCCTTGCTAGACTGCAAGTGCACGGCTGGGTGGGTCTGAGTTATCCAATTCAACTGCTGCATTTGTATTCCCTGTTTTGACAGTTCTAACTCTGTCTGCTTTTCCCATCTCATGACTTTTTCTCCTAGGTCTACCCATTTTACATTCTTGTCCTTAGTTAAGCTAACATGTGGTAATCTATTAGATTTATAGAGTGCAAAGAACTCCTGGGGCAATGAACAACTGGCTACACTGTTCCCTTCCATGTCCCAGTACAGATTACGTAATATCAATCTGTTTTCACGATTTCTAAACAATTCTTGCTCATATTCCTTATCAGGTCCTGGTGTGTTACAATAATACAGTGTACAGTGCAACAAATGTTGTTTATCAATGTCAAGGGAGGGGAACTTGCTGATGGCTACGTTCATCAACTCTTCGGTCACTGCCCCTGGACCAGTCGTAAGCAAGTCCTGGCTGTACCAATAGAACATTTCACCCTCCAATTGCACTGCAAAGGTATCAATTTGTCACTGTGCTTCCATACCCTGCATAGTCGGAACTGCTGCTATACCAAATAGATGCATAAGGTCTCTGCCCAAGAGGTTTATTGGGCATTTTGCGGAAACAACAATTTTGCTTTTCTGGGTCAATCCTGAAACAGGATCAGTTATTGCAATATTACAGGAGAGGGGCTCCTGATACAGCTGTCCATTAGCTGCTTTCAATAGTATGTAATCAGGTGACTCTGAATTCTCTGTCAGTTTGGAGGGATGTATCAGGGTCCGTGATGCCCCTGAGTCACACAAGAATTTGACTTCCCTCTCTTCTACCAGGAGTGTAACTTCTGGTTTTGTGTCTGCTATATAGAGCTCTAAGCTCAATAAAGCTAAATCCAATATTTCATTTACTTCACTATCTGTAACTTCCTGTACTTCCTCTATTTCTTCTGTCACATCCTCTACTCCTATCACATACTCATTTGTCCTTTCTCTGCTATCCCCTTCTAGTGATTCTTGACTATCATATAGTCATTCCTCACCCTCCTTGTCTTCCGTGGTTGCCTTCTTGTTTTTCTTGCAATCCCTTGCCAAGTGTCCCTTTTTACTGCATTTAAAACATTCACCCCTTTTCTTTTGCCCTTCAAAGTCCTCTGATCGCTGATCAGATTGTTTGTTTCCCTGGGCATTTCTCTTGCCCTTTTTCTGGACTGTACTACATAAACTTCTGCTTCATCTTCTACAGAAAATACTTGGGCTTTCTTTTTCTTTTTGCTATTAAAATGCCTTTCAGCATGCCTAGCATATTCAAGTAATGACTGTAACCTGCTTGTACGATGATCTACCATGTACTTTGTAATAAAACTGCTTATGGGTGCAATGCTGCCTTTCAAAAATGCATTCTTTAACTGCTGCTCATATGGGGAATCTTGTGTCTGATCTTCAGGAACCTGCATTCCACAATGGTTATTAAAACATTCTAACAGTCTGGCATAATATCTGTGAATAGTTTTACCTTCTTGTTGGATGCATTGATTAATGCAAGTCCAGTCTGCCCTAGGCTTCCATTTCTCAGAGATGCGGTCTGTAAGACCTTTTACTCTGTTGTCTAGTTTTGCGCTGCTATGTGGGAGGGGTCTGTGTGCAGCATCACGGGGATTCCAGTTGCCACTAATCATGTGCCAATCTGGTCCCACAATTTCTCGGACTACTTTTTCTACCTCTTCTCTGTTTAAATTATAACTTAGCCTCATTCCCTGTAAATCTTCTAAGAACTTTCTAAAATTAACTTTTGGATGGGGAATTCCCCTCAGTGGTTTTTCCAGATGTCTTCCTGAGTCCAGGGTCTATACACTAGAATAGTTTGGGTCCTGACCTTCTTGCCCTGCCTGAGGATTAGGTACTTCTATAAGTGGGCATATTTCTTCTTCACTCATAGATCGTGAATTCCTACCCATCTGATATAATTCAATGTCCCCTTTTGAGTTACCTGCCCGTGTTCGAGACCTGGTCTCGATGGGATCTCTAATAAACGGCTTTGCTTTTGTAGTGTCTCTATTTACAGTGGCAGCAGGATATCGCGGGGGTGGACTAACTTGTTCACTTGCTTCATATTCTGGTAAGGGGAGGCGGAGGGGCCGATGCTATTACTAAGTTATTGTCCTCCTTATCTAAAAAGATTGCTTTTGAATTATTGTTCTTTTGATCCCTACGGTTTACTTCCTCAATCCACCTGTGTGCCTGAGGAATTCCTAATTGGCGCTGCTTTTTTACTCGACCTTTGGAATCAGTTTTAAGCTGTTTGACAAGTTTGATAAGAGAGGATTTTTCTAATTTACTATCAAATTCGTACTTATTAACCCACTTTGAGTAGTATTTAATATTATCAGCACGCTGTGACTGCATGTATTTTGCGTCTTTGGTTAACGGCAGATTTTGGGGTCTTTTTGTGCAATTATTACCCATTTTGTTCTACCCTTTTTAATCGTTATGCAACTCCTTATTTTTAACGTGGTACCACGGATTTTGTTATAGTCTCTTCAGAGTGACTGCCTACCTACTCTGTTTCCCTGATCTATGACAAGACAGTAATCTTTACTGTCCCTGACTTGTAAAAATACAGTCCTGATAAAAACAATACAAATCTAGTCCCTGATCTAAAACAGAAAAAAAGGTAGATTCACCTTACATGAGCCTTCGTGATTGATCACCTGGTTCGTGAAAAACCCGTCCTTCAGTCACAGATCAGAAAGTGGCTGGCCTCTTTTGTACGACAATTCAGTCAGAGGGCTTTTCAAATAAGAAGAACCAATGTGGTTTCTTCCCCGTATGGTTTCAAGCCACCTGGCCTGTCTGATCCGAGGCAAGGTGAAGGTTTCTGGCTCGAGGGACCAATCTGTCAAAGGAAAAAACTTCAAAGACCAATACACGTAAGGTTCAGAGAAGGCACATTTAAGAACTTGCTGCAAGGAGACAAAAACATGCAAATACAGGATTTTGCCTAACTACTAACAGGAAGTATACTATTCTTATACTGTTCTACAAGACATTGCCTTCTATGGTTGACGTAATCAAACACAACTTTCAGTATTGTTCTACAGCAGATGTTACTCAGATTTTCTGCTGACATGACTGGATTTATGAAAAACATTTTGAGAAAAACAACCTGGCCTTGGTGGGCTCCAGCCCGTTACAAGCTTCTATTGTATAGTTCTAATACATGTGTTACATTTCAAGGTACTTTTCTAGCTTAGGCACAAGCAAATGCTGATTGCAGTTCATATTTTCAAGCAGTCTTTGTTCTGATTATCTATACCTTCTGCAGCTGTGTATTTTCTCACAGCACAAGCGGAACTCCTTGTCTAAGTCTCATACAAGTGATACATCTATTCATTATTTTCCTGACACAAGCAGAAATTATCTGCTTCCCTGTAAATTTCCAAAGCATAAGCAAAGATTATAGCTGCACATATTTCATGACAATACAAGGTTAGTAAGCTTCTGCAATTTGTACAGATTTTATGCAGTGTGAAATAGAATAAATGTGTTAACCCTTTTCAAGCCTTAAATGCACAAAGCATATTACTAATACATACACTAATACATATTTTTCTGACAGTTTCAAACCCTAAATCAGAGGCAATTACAGTTCTGCAGTTCCTCCCTCCCGTTTTATCATAGAAATTCTTGAAATGATCCTTTAACCTATTCTCTGTGCTAGTTATAGTTATGAACATGTGTTTTAGAGGTGTATTCCATACAGCGAGGAAAAGAGGGCATTCAAGCAGCAGTTGCAAGAACTATTAGGTGAAGCAAGACAGTATGATTTGGTGTTGATAATGCAAGACCTCACTGCACAGATTGGGACAGACAGAACAATAGTGGGGCAACAAGAATAAAGAAGGAGAGGCCATTTGAAGCTTCAGTTTGCCAAATGACTTGCTTGCAGCCAACATACTGTTTGGCAAGAGCTAGAAAGAGAGCTAGACACACAAAAGACCACATACAAGACTGGCCAGCATGCAAATCAGGTAGACTTTCTTCCCATAAGGAAAGGGCACTGGAGTAGAATCAATGATTGCAAAGCCATACCCAGTTAAACAGTTGCAACACAGCATAAACCACTGGTGGGCCAGAATTATTTGGAAGCAGTGGTAATAGAAGGCTCAATGGTCAACAAAGACTAGGTTGAAGACGTGTAATTTGATTGGAGTGAAAGCCCAAGAGCAAACACTCAGGGATCTAGCACATCAGGAAGAAAAGGAAATATGTGGATCTGAAGTTAAATGCAGTACCCCACAACAGCATGTGTGAGGACTATATAACAGATATGCAGCATAGCTAGGTGTGGAAATATGGTACATAAGGTAAGCTGGTGGTGGAATATAGAAGTCCATGATGTCATCAAAAGAAAAACTGAGTGCAGGAAAAAGTGGGAGATATAAAAGACAGAACAGGCTAATGGTTGGCTAACAGACGTTAAAAGAAGAGTTGCAATAGAGAACAAGGCATCAGCTTTTGGAAAGTGACTCAGTAAATTGCACAAAGAAATATATTAGGCTACAAGGCAAGGATAGAAAGATAAAGAAGATAGCATCCCTTATGAATGGTATTTGACTACTAATAAACTGCTCACCAGTCCGCAGGACATCAAGGCAGCTGAAAGGAGTATTTCCAGCAGCTTCTGAATGAAGAAAACTGCAAAGAGGATGTTCTGCTCCAGATGCAGCTTATGATGAAAGAGGATCCCACCCTAGAAGAAGTAATAAGAGCGCTGAGGAAAATGAAGTCAGTGAAAGGACCAGGCTCAGATGAGGTCACTACAGGTATGATCAAAATATTGACTGAGTTAGGGGAGAAGTGGATCCAGAGGGTATTCATAGCAGTATTAAGAGAAAGGTGTTTGCAACAATGTGAGGTATTGCCAGCCATGCAAGGAAAAGTAGGGCAGTGGACATGTTAATATATGCCAGCATAGCTAGCTGGAGTTTTGTAAAGAATTATATGTCATTTGTATATTAAACTGATTTGTACAGGTGCTTGTGTTGAAAATGTATTTCTAAAGCAGCTTTTGTTATAAATGTACCAACAGGGGGTCTTGCTAGACAGAAAAGAAATGCATCTGTATGTCAGACTGTAATGCAACTGTTGAAATGAATATATTGTAACAGAGGATACTGGAAGAGAAGAGGTTAATCTCCGTCCAGCTAACTCTGAAAAATAGTCCGAAATTAAATTACCTGGTTTAGGCTTTAAAGATTGTATCTCAGTTCTAACTGTAGCCAGAGACGAAATGTCTGGGAAAATGAGAACTAGGAATCCTACTGTATTGTCCTTAGGGGGGTGAACTTTTTTTTTTTCAAAATTCCTGGTTAGATGCCACCTCTTTACTTCTTTTCCTGAGCCGGTTACGCAGTAGTGCTGCTTTGCTCACCTCCTGTACTCCACTCCTGAAGGTCCCTCCCAGCCTCTGGAATTTAAGAACTTCCTCCTGCAATACCTCCCTCTGGTTTTTCCTGGACATTTCTGCCTGCTAGTCTGGGCCATTCAAGAAAAAGAACTTCAGTGCGGACTCCCATAACTATTTCCATTTGAATGTATGCAGCCTTGCACTAGACACATTTATCTTAGACTACCTATTTGTTAGCTTGTCCTTCCATGTGTGTGAATCAGCAGCCTACCGCAGACCACTGCTACCCCCTCCCACCTGTATTTCACTGATTTCTAGTCTCTGAAATCTAGGTAGTATTATCTATAAGAGACTTATCTAAAAAGCCTTTCCTATTTTATTCTTTTTTTTCCTGACTGCTATCCTTCCTTTTCTCCACTAGGTGGCAGCACACATTCAGCCTATAGCTTGTATCACTTTTAAACCCCTATGTCCAACATTACCTCTATTTGCCTATAACTTAACAAAGCCTCCCAAATCCCAAACCACGCTCTCTAAACCCTGATATTAACCCCCCCCTTACCTTAAACTAACCAAGGAACAAAGCTCCCCAATATTTGTTTTTTTTTCTTTGTTCTTGCATAAAAGTAATGCTATTCCTCATAGTCTTCTACCAAATAACCTACTTACCTTTACTGTGAACTGTAGTGGCTGATACTTTTTCAGCTGGTCTCTCTTGCTCTGCTGCTCCATCCCGCTCCGTTCCCCCTGCGGGCTCACTCCTCTCCCCTAACCTGCTCCCAATTTCCACCCGCCCCCAGTACTCCTCCATTTATTCTCCTCCTAAAACCCCTCCCTCTCCACCAACCAATCCTCAAACACTGTTCCTCCACCCCCCCAACCAACCTAACTCTTACTACCACTCCCCCCTCCCACCTTATTTCATATTAACCTCCCCTTTATCACTTCTGATAGGCTTCATCTACTATGCTCACTCTTCCTCCTCACATCCTCACCTCAACATCTATCCTCATCCTTCTTCTACTACCTCTTTACCATGCCACCTCCTACACCAACATCCATCTACACCTATCACCACTACCTCCCCACCCCTCCCTCAAAGCCCATTTCCACAACATCTCAGCCTCCTTAGTTCCCTCCCACCCTATCCTTCTCTTAAAAGTAAAACTTTTCTTAAGCTCCACTAAATACTGCAAACCTAAACCTATTCTCTACCAGCCACCTTTATTTAAGTGTAAACCATATAAATGTATTCCCCTTCTCATGCACCTTTGCTTAGCCGGTGACATTCATCCCAATCCAGGACCAAACTACTCTCCTACAAACCACTCTAACAGCAACAACAAATCCACCAATAAATACCTCAAATTCCTCACCATCAATGCCCAAAGCGTGAATAATAAATTAACCCACTTTCATGCCTGGCTCAATCACAGCTCACCTGACATTGTAGCCATCTCTGAAACCTGGCTAAAACCTCACATAAGCGACTCTGAATTCCTTTCCCCTGGATTTCTATCTCTCCGTTCTGATCGCCAAAATCGGAGAGGTGGTACTCCAACCACTTGTCCATCACTTCATATCCTAATCCCATTCCTTCTTTCAATAATGCTGAACTTGTAACTGGCCTACTAAAACTAAACAACCATAAGAGCATCTGTATCATTTCCCTCTATATTCCTCCTGGTAATAACACTAATATCCTGGAAGACATCCTCTCCTGGACCTCCTCCAACATTAAGCTAGAAACCTACATCATATAAATATAGACTGGAACAAAATTATTCACCATAATCCCACCATATCAAGTCAATCTATTTAACTTTACTCAATTTATGAACTCTATTTCTGGACCTAACAAAAACAACCCCCCAGGCTCCATACTAGACTGGATGCTAGTATCCCATCCTAACAAAGTCATAAAATCTGGTGTCATTCCTGACCCATTAGGAGACCACCTCCCTGCCTTCATCCATCAGACTACACCCATTTCCCCACACTCCCACCACTTCATTCAAACCCGTAACCTCTCTAATTTTAACCCTACTACTTTCTTTGACTCCCTTAAGCTAACTAACTGGAAACCCTTAAAAACTCTTCCTTTAGATGCAGCCGTTGACTACTTCAGTTCTACATTCATAACTGTCCTTAACTCCCTAGCACCAATAAGAACAAAAAGAGTTAAAACAAAAACCACCCCATGGCTCACCAAAGACACCAAAAAAATTATGCTACAAAGAGATAAAACCTGGAAAGCTTACCTCCATCATAAACAGCCAGAAATCTTACTTAAATATAAACAGCTGAGAAACCAAGCCAAAAAAACAGGCTATTAAAGACAAAAAGTCTTACTACATCAAACTACAAGCACATTGCACAAAAAAACCCAAACAGTTCTGGAACTCTATTAATTCCCTCCTTAGGCCTGGTGCAAAAAACAACCCTTGCCCTGACACCAGCAAATCTGACCTTGAAACTTCCATAATGCTCAATACCTTCTTTACCTCTTCTATTGCTGAGCTAACCAATACCTTTACCAACAATAACCCACCACCTCCTACTGCTCAATCCTCCCCTCCCCTCCCTCCTCCCACCCCACTTTTGAACTCAAACCCATCTCCACCAACCTAATAAAGAAACTTCTAGCTAAACTAAAACCTTGCTCCAATGCCCCTGACAGCATTCCTTCCTCCTTCCTAAAAATAGCCTCTGACAGTATTGCTCTTCCTATTAGCATCCTGATCAATAGTTCATTACTTGAATCCTATGTACCCAAACTATGGCGTTCTGCATTTATTCTTCCACTTCACAAGGGTGGCAAAAATTGCAACACCTCCATTTTCTGCCCCATAGCCATCCTCTCCCCAATCTTCAAAATTCTTGAAAAATGTATCCACCTGCAGCTCCTGCCATTCCTTATCAAACACCAACTACTCTCCCCAACCCAACAAGGCTTCTATCCAGGACACAGTACCAACTCTGCCCTTCTCTCCTTCTTACATTCTGTCAATGTAGCTTGTGACTGTGGTAATATGGTATCCTCTGTTCTGCTAGACTTATCTAAAGCCTTCGACACCATCTCCCATAGTCACCTACTAAATCATCTGTCTAACCTCAACATCTCCCATAAAACTCTTCCCTGGTTCTCCAGCTACCTTTATGATAGATCCCAAGCCATGAAATGGGGCCAGGCCACCTCCACTTTCCTCCCAACCCCCACTGGAGTACCCCAAGGTTCAATTCTTGGCCCATTACTATTCAATATATTTATTAACAACTTCCACAAAGCCATACCTAATACCAAAATTGCGCAATAAGCTGATGATTCCACTTTGATCTGATATGCCTCTAACCTAAAAGATCTCCAATTTCTAACTCAAACTGCCTTCTCTACCACCAAAAATTGGATGCACCAAAATCACATCTCACTAAATGCCAACAAAACTAAGATCCTTCTATTCTCTCCCTCAAAATCCTTCCCTATTGACAAAAACTTACTCCAAATCACCAGCCTTAACAACTCCATTATCAAGGTTGTACCCTCCGCCAAATTTCTTGGTGTAACCATTGAGGAGCACCTAAAATTTAGCAATCACATCCAGCTAAATATCAAGAAGACCCACATAAAACTAGGCCTACTTTACAGAAACAATCACTTCCCCTCTCCTTCCACCAGACTAATTCTCGCCACAACCTATCTACTTCCCTCTCTAATGTATGGCGCTCCTCTGCTCACTAATATTTCTTCCACACTCACCTCCAAATTGGAAGTATGTTATAATAAAGTAGCCAGATTTTTCACAAATGCTAAAACCCCCTCTCATTACTGCACCTCCCTACATTCACTAAACTGGCTTGAACTCCCCAATCTACTTAACCCTCACCAAATCACCACAGCCCACAAATTATTGTTCCAAGCTAACTGCCCTGCACTATCCAATATTCTGCAACCTTATAACCCCCTCAGACCCCTTAGATCTACCCACCAAAACTTGATCACCATCCATAAACCCAAGCGCCCTGCTGGGCAGCTTCTGCTATCTTATTCCCTAGCTAAAAAATGGAATGCTCTGCCCTCCATACTGAGGACATGTGACAACCTTAATAACTTTAAAACTCAACTTCATTCTTACCTCTATCTAAACAGGAAATGCAATTGTACTCTTCCACCCATTCCTCTCAAGCTCTCCTCTCCCTTTACTCCAGGCTAACCTTTCTTACCTTCCTAACCTCACTTTAAATTGTTGATTATATATGTAACCAAACAGCAAAATCTAGCCACAATACTATATGCCTGTTTTTACTCCTGAACTAAACTGTTTATTTTTTTTCACTCCTTTGAATGCTACCTGGTGCTTGCAACCCTAACTTCCTTTGTAATTAATCATGTAATTAAACTTTGTATTGTGGAGCTTTTCTCCCCGAGCCTCCACTGAAAGTAAGCTCCCTAAGCCCAGTGAACTAAATTGTAAATATTGTTTTTGTCTTTTCCCCTTTAGAAAGCTACCTGTTGTTTGTAATCCTAACTTTCTTTGTAATTAATCATGTAATTAAACTTTGTATTGTGGAGCTTTTCACCTCGGGTCTCCACTGAAAATGAGCTCCCCAGGCCCAGTGGACCTCCCCGGTCATCAAACTGGAATAAATAAATAAATAAATAAATAAATAATTGCTATCTCAGAAGGGTAGAAGCTTTTATAGCTTCCAGATGTTATAACACATCTTAGTAAAGTTCTATGTATATCTATGGTAATACATAGGTGCTAGATTCTGGTTCATTTGCTAGAAAAGAGGGTAGTGTGGGCACCAGAAGTCATATCACCATATGTGTGTGTTATGTTACTCTGTAATCCAGTACTGAAATTATGTTTTAATACTAGATGAGACAGAAGTCTCAGAGCAGTCTGTTTTTGAAACCTGACAAAGAAGGATACCTCACCCACTTCATCTTGCCTTGCTTTAGTAAGAAACCAGGGAATAGTAAGTATTTGGATCAGTCAGAAAAATATAGTGAGATTAGTTAGGTACTGTTTTTCTGTATGTGTGAATCTATCCATCTGTGTTATTTTTACTATTTCCTGTGAATGAAACACTGGTGTTTATTGTAAATAGATATTTAGTATTTTCAAGTTCTTTTATTATTTATTATTAAATATATTTAAACTTTTCATTGTGGCCCATCTTTTACAGAATATTTTAACCTTTGAGAGTACTTATATTTATTTGGTGACACCATGGCAGCCTTCGAAAGCCTTGATGCATTAATTAAACACTACCATTTGTATTAGTATTAATTTTACTCAGTATAATTGGTTACCCTTGTAAGGGCCTAAAAGTAGTTGGCTGCTGGCAGTGAATCTACCTTATAGTCTGGGCTGAGGGGTAGAGCTAATAAATCTGTGCCAGCCTTTCCCAGCTGTGTGTGTGTGTGAGTGTGTGTGTGTGTGTGTGTGTGTGTGTGTGTGTGTGTGTGTGTGTGTGTGTGTGTGTGTGTGTGTGTGTGTATGTGTGTGTGAAAATCAAATCTCAAAGAGTGTGTGTGTCAGCTACTTGGAGTAGGGACACAGAGCACTGATTTCACAGAGAGGGTGTTGGAGGACTTGGCTTGGAACAAGTCTCAAGTCTACAGTTTTGCCAGTGGGGAGTCTTATTAGGGGCCTAGATAGAGAGAGGGAAACTCAGCTCCTGGACTGGGTGTTTTCCGTGTGTGTTTTTAAGGGAAAGTGTGCTTGGTGCAGAGAGATGCATCTAAAATACTGTGTGTATCCATTTTTGTTCCAAGTGAACATCTGTGGTGAGGATTGAGACTTGTTGATCATTGACCCAGAGGAGGGGCATCACAGTGTATCAGATGACAGGAGAATAAGCATGATATTACTAGTATACAAGAACAAAGGAAAAATTCACACCTATGGCCAGTATAGAAGTATCAAACTCCTGTCACATCCTGTTACATTGTATGAAGGTTCTGAAGAGGGTGCTCTATAAATGGATCTGCATAGCACAACTTAATCTGTTATTTGTAGTGACACAGATAGTTGAGGAGAAGCTAGAGATGAGGAAAGAGCTCAACTGGACATTCCTAGACTTGGGGAAAGCATATGACAAGGTCCCAAGAAAGCTGATTTGGGCAGGCCTGTGGTTCAAAGTCCCAGAAACATTGGTAGTATTAGTCTAGGATATGTATAAGGACCTAACATCACAAGTATGAATAGTGTTCAGACTCACAGAGGTGTTCCCAGTGGGAGTGGGTGTGCATCAGGGTTCAGGTCTGTGCCCAATGCTGTGATGTGGACAGGTCAACAAAGCTGCTTTACGCAAATGATGTGGCTTTACATGCAGACTCTGGACAAAACTTCAGCAAATGATAGAGGAATGGAATGCAAAACTGAAGTAATGTGGGATGAAACTGTGTACAGATAAAACAGTGGTAAAGTCAGCAACTGGGAAAAATATGAAGAAACTGAGAATTGAGCTAGAAGGGAAAATAGCAGAACAGGATAACAGCTTTAAGATTCTGGGAAGGGTGGTTTGAGGATAAGGGAAGTCTGAATGAGGAGGTCAAAGCTAGAATTAGAGGGGCTGAAGCTAACTGGAAAAGAGTTTCAATTGGAGTGTATGACAGAAGAATGCCAAAAAATCTGAAAAGTAAGGTGTGCAAAACAATGGTGCAACCTGTATTATTGCACGGCACAGAAATTTCAGCAGTGAAGACAGAGCAGTTGTGGAAGCCAGCAGTGATGGAGATGAAGTGCCTGAGATGGGTGATAGAAAGCACACTGTAGGACAGATGAAGAAATGATGTCATCAGAGCAAAAGCCCAAGCAACTCCAATTGCAAAGAAAGGTCAAGTAGAACAGATAACATTGGTTCAGGCACATATGGAACAACAGCAGAAAAAAGCAGAAAACAATCTGGTAAGAGGAAGATTGGGCAGACAGGAAGAAGACAAGAGGAAACAATATCATCCAGCAAAGAGATGGATGGATTGTGTGAAAGAAGACCTGTGATAGTCACGCAAGACTGTAGAAGAAAATAGGAGAGTGGTGCTGAAGCGAGTTGGATAGTGACATTTGACGCCTTGCCCCAACCCCCTTGTAGGAAAACGGGAAAATTGGGATTAATGATGATGCCAAAGATGATGATTTTAAAATCCTATCATACCTTCCTCATATAGCATGCCTTTAAAAATGAATTTTGAATTAGTGTAGTTATGCACAGTCCACTCAGATACCTCATGAATTTCATCTCACCTTCCTTTCTGGTAATTTTCTCAAGTTTGCACTTCATCTGTGCAAACTCTACTATATCACAAAACCATAGAAGGTAAAAGTCAACTTGGTCTACTGGCTATGTATGCCTTGCAGTACCCACCTGGTGAATCTGGGCATTTTGAAGCAATGTTACAATTGCCTCATGTACACAGACAACCCTCTCCTACTTCCACCAAACACTAATACATGCAAGAGATGCAATTATACAGCCAAACTGGAGGCCAAGCTCTCTCAACCCAAAACTGGACCAGGCAGTCAAAAGGAGAAGGAAATTACTTGCATCACACCACCAGTCTCACATAGACCTATGAATCCCTGCACCGGCAAAAAACACACAAATACACAAAAACATACTTGGAGGCTCTAACTAAAATTCTGCAAAAGCAACAGAGGTCTCCAAAGCAGACATCCAAGCAACCTCCACCCCCCAACACAAATCATGAAACACATACTTCACAAAACCAGTGTGCCACACAATCACAGCCCTTAAGGCAAAATAACATACCCAACACACTAGTAATAGGCGACTGTATAGTCAGGCACACTGACGTCCCACTCACTAGGTTGAAAAAGGAGAAGGTTACTGTTAGCTGCCTGTCGGCTGCCAGGATCTGCCACATAACACAAGCACTCAGGTCACTCCAGAACAAGTACAAATATGACTCTGTCATTGTCCATGTTGGTGTGAATGACCTGAGCCGTACCACCCTGGACTACATGAAAAGAGACATGGAGGAGCTGTCTCATCATGTAGCCCAGGTCGGTATGACCCTGACCCTGAGAAGCATCCTGCCCGCACCAAGAATGATACCATGGTATAGAGAAAAAATTATCAATTTCAACAATTGGCTAAGCTTCTGGTGTCATTCAAAGGGGATCCAGTGTCTGTCAGCCTGGGATGACATGGTCATCAAGCCATGCTGCTTCACTAGAGATGGCTTGCACCTGTCACCCTTAGGCTTTTGAATACTGGCCAAGGCTCTTGCCACTCCCATAGTACCTTTTTTAGGCAAGGCTCAAAAGACAAACCCACTGCCATAAGTAGCACAAGTAACAAAAAACTGAGGGTAATGCTACTCAATGCCAGAAGTCTAAACCTCAACATGCACGCACTCGAGGCACTCCTCAGTATGGAGAAAATGCTAAAAAGTGCATAGTCATCCCCTTTGGAAAAAACAAAGTACCCACAGACTACCACATAGGTGGTAGCCCCCTAAATATGGAAGACATAATAAGGGATGTGGGGACCCAAGCAGATAGTAACCTACAAATGATTTTTGCACAATCAAGCCTGTTCTCAAGCTCAAACATATATTGGGCTAATTTTTTGATGTATTTGATTGTATACAGAATGTAGTTTATCATTTTTGGTTCAAGTTATATGTATGTATAAATAGTATCTATTGCTAACACTACATATATTTTAATTTTCACACATTTATACATATATTTTATATGATTGTGTTTGTCTTTTTAACTTATTTCCATTTTTAACTGTTGTTAGATTAGATAATTGATTGGTTAATGACATGGGTGGGGTTGATGGTTAACCTTATTTAAGTGAACTTCATGGTTAACTTTTTTATTCTGAAGAAGTCCACATAGGACGAAACCCAGGTTAATCGACTCTGTTGAGCTGCTGTGTTGAGCTGCTGTTTGTTTTTTATGTTTGTGGTGTTCGCAATAAATTCCATTTTGGGTCCGACCTCGTTCTTCATTCCTTGGTGTTGAGTAACCTACATTGCCAAAGTCGTTAGAAAATCCTTCTATGTGGCCCATCTAATCACAAAAGGGTTTGCATCTAGATCAAAAGAGGTCATTGGGCCCCTCTATGCATCACTCATCAGACCCATCATAGAGTACAATGCTCCATTTGAGATGTACCTTACAAGACACCTGCAACAACTGGAAAGACCACAGAAGTACCTCACCAAGAAGATCACTGGCCTCACGCAGATGCCCTATGCAGCTTGACTGAAGAAACTCCAGCTGTACTCTGTTTCATACCGCCTACTCAAGAGGTGATCCCTGCCTGACATACAAGGCCATGTCCAACCCAGAATTGATGGACATGCTCCACCTAAAGAAAACCATATCCCCTCGAGCCACACACTTCAGGGATCTAAACCTCACCAACACAATAAATAGGACATGCTGGAGGAATAGATTCCTGTCCCAGAGACTTCCCATGCTCTGAAACAAGATTCCAATCTTCATTAGGCAGAGCTCCTTGCTAACCCACTTCAAGAGAAACCTTGATGAGTGGATGGGAAACAGAAAGTTTACCCCAGGGATCACTTCAATGGCTCTGCTTGACAGAGGCACAGGGAACTAATCTAAGGGGGTGGCGAAAGCCAAGACATTCTGACTAGGCTTATAAATGCCTTTGGGCAGATAGCCTAGTACCTACCTACCTATGAACCCTTAGACTGTATCTCCTTTTTCAATGAGTAAAAGGCCAGTCAGGTAAGAGATGACATTCTTAATACCCATCTAATAGTCTGTTTGCCTTTTGAAGGAAGAAAGTATGCCACACTGCTACACTGCTTACGTTTGAGTGGAAGTTTGTTACAGAACAGGGAGTGTTTATAGGACTATTTGATTTGTAGAGATATAAGAGGTTTTGGACAACTGTAACCCTACTGGTCCAAAAGGTAAGGTACAGTTCAACCCTAAAGAGTCTACAGGACATTGAATACAGGTGAAGGACTACTAGTGTATTATGGTAGCTCATATTTTAAGACCTTGTTCATTTTTGTTAGAAAACACTGTTATGTTTACAGTTGTTTGATATGTCGACCTGGATAGATCCCAAAAGGAGGCATTATGTTCAGTTATAGGTTTAATCAGTGTAGAATACAGAGGGGTAAGGACTTGCCTAGATCTAGATGAAATACGCTTTGCAATCTCCTCACTAGGTAGAAGGATTTTCTAACCCCTGTTGTGACATGATGGCCACAGGAGAGGACATTACCTATCCATATTCCAAGATCTCACACATCATTTTTATTTTGCCATGGAATGTCTGTACTAGAAGCTGGATGCAGAGATTGTTTACCAGATGTGACAGTATTGCATTTTTAGCATTTAGCTTTAGCCCACTTTTTGTGAACCAGTTACTGACATGCAGAAGTTCAAAAGTTGAAGTTTTGACATCAGAGGGAGAGTTGGTGATGGCACACAGTTTACAATCATTTGCAAAGTTTGTTTAGTTGAGATCTCCCTTTGTAATCTGAAGATCTGGATAGACTAGAATCTCTGTTCCAGGATTCAGTGTCTATAGACTCCTTAGGATCAATCTGTACCTCATCTTTTGGGCTAGCTGGGTTCCAGAAGTCCAAGCCCTCTTGCTGAATAGTAAAGATCCCATCAGAGATCCCTAAGAAACTCCACAAGTCAACCTCATGTTCTGAGGTGCACCTGACACTTGCACTATGTGGGTTCTGGCCCACAGCCACTTTGCTAGCCACCTATCTGCAAATGGATCTCTTTGGAGCTTGTTTAGCTTGTTAATTATGTTAGCATGTACAAAGGTATCAAACACTTTGGCAAAGTCAAGATATGCACTATAGACAGCACGATCGCTATCCATGGCTTGTGTTACCCTCTCAAAAACGTTTTCCAGCTTAATTAGACAAGATATAACCTTAACATAGACAAACTGCTAGGTCAACTCTTTAAGATTTTTTGATATCACAGTTGATTGGGTCAGTTATAAATCATTCAATGGCCTGGCAGATGTGAGTCATCAGGCTAATGGGTATTTAACTTCCAGGGTATGTGATGGGGTCACCCTTGTGAAGTGGCATTACATCAACTACGTGACATACTTCTGGAACCTCAGATAAAATAGTTGTAGGAGTGAGTTAGGTTTTGTACTGTTCAACAGACAGCTGGGTATATTATCATGTCCCATGGAAGATGTATTTTTTTTTGTTTTGGAAAGTACCTTTATCAACTGTTAATTTGTTATTTAGATTCAAAGTGCTGAGCTGAGCCACCATGATGTGGTCTAGTGTTGTTTGTTAAGTTGGGAGATTCATTATAGGTTCATAGGACATTACTAGGCTAACAGCTCAAGACCCCTTACAAGGATAGCCAGTTTTACCCAGACTTAATACAATTTTCTATTCCTAGGGTCAAAGATAACAAGGTTCAGCAAGTGGGGTTTTGAAAAATTTTACAGACTGTTGGACTCTGTCTAAAAATGACACTATGGAGATATCAGGGGCTTTAACTGTATGTGGAATTCTTGGAACAAGAGGTGCATGCAATCCTTGGCAAAGCAAGTATGATTGTATAGCATCTCCTGCCACACTAACACATACTTTATACTCCTAGAATGATACCAGCTATGTAGCAAACTGTCAAAACCAATCACCTTTCATTTTATTTGTACTTCAACATCAAACATGGAGAAGGAAGGATTCTTCTCAATGCTAAGGTTTTTACTGCATTTGCAACTTGCATGGACAGCTCTGTCGTGTCTCATTGCATATGCCAGATTGGTTACTCCTACATGGATCACCACCATGTCATAATCATATTTGTTTGTCTTATATGTCTACAGGGCCCTTGAGATGTCAGAGATCTTGACTCCTGAAAGACATCTTCCTGCTCCAGTGTCTTTGTCCAGCCTTGTGAGAGTTCCTTCAGTGTGTGTGGCAATGGAGTCACCAATCACTAATACACTTTTATTAGAGGGATGTTTTGGTGCACTACACTTTGACTGATTTATTACCAGGTGATCCTTTATAATGGTTGTGCATAATAAGTATTGTAGTGTTTGATACGCAATCAGTCTTGGAGGCTTGAGCAGGAACTTTGTAGCATCAGTCTATGATAAGTTGTTGTGTATTTGTATGTAGTGCTGTGGCGGTGTGTTTTTCTTACAAGCTGTGTTTGTTTGTGAGAGGGGGCTCTCCATTTTGCTTAACTGCTTGGATCTCTCACATATAGATAAAGAACAGATAGAGAATAATTCATTTTCTGGGAGCACCAAGTAATTTTATAGTGCCCGAGTTTGCCAAGTGGAATGAGGCTGGCAATTCAGGATGGGGTGGGGGGAGCTGGCTGACCTACCATTTTATTTCAATAGTATAGAGAAATAGCTGAGTATTTAGTTGATTGCAACACAAATATATGAGCATTTAAGTAGTTTCAATAAAATGATAAGAATAATATCTAGTTCCAATAAAATAAAATAATAACAATAACAGTTTCTAGATATATGGCTCATAATAAGAATATAGTTTATAAATATATGTAATGTGGTTTTAAGAACTTATTTATAAATTCCTCATTGTTGCAGTTTATTAGTAGAATAGAAAATAATAAATATAAGATAAATAAACTGGTACCTAAATATCTATAATTTGTACTGGGCTCAAATCTTGTTCTACAGGCAGTGTGGGGATACAGTGTTGGTCTTTTACTAAATATGAGGCTTACTAGGGTCGTTTGTAGATAAACAATCTGGAATTATCTGCATCTGTTTAGCACAGACTTGCATGGTACTACACAGAGCAATATCCAGAGAAGTTTATTCACGTACAGGAAACAAAAGAACCAGTAGAAAAATATATATAGCTTCAGGGAATAAAGTTTCCTTTCTAGATACAGTAGAAATTAAGCCAAGGAACAACCACCACTGTTTCTTGAAAAGCTAATACTGTAACCAAAACTGCCTGAAAACTCTTAAACTAACAATAAAGTTAAGTGACAGCTTAAGATACAACAATGAATCAGGTACCAGGAAACACTTAACACTGTATCAGCCAAGTAACTGTATAAATACAGAAAGAAGTACGGTTACTCTAGGCAAAAAGTAAAACACTACAGTAAAACTAAATAAAATAGCACTTAAATGGCAGAAATCTCTAGGTGACTGTAAATGCAAATGGAATCAAGTAATATCCCATTTCTTTAGATGAGAAATGGATTCAAAACACCAACTTGAGTAATATCAACACATGTGCTCTGCATGTAATTCTCTGGAGTATTTGAATTATGACAACAAACAGATGGCACCCAAGGCAGTTGATCCAAACAGAGAAAATGAAAAAGCCAATAGAAAAATAGCTAGGCCTTCAACAAATTATGTTTATTTCCCACATACAGTAGCAATTTATTCCTTGCCAAGGAACAACTGGCTCTTAGATAGCAAACGCGTTGACCAAAACTAGCTAGAGATTCATAAAACAACACCAAATTTAAGTGAAGGCAGAGGACATAAAACTGAGTTAGATACCAGTAAACACTTAGCAATACAGTACCAGGTAGGCAGCTGCATAAATAAAGCAGGACAGTCACTTTGACCAAACAGTAATAAGAATAGTACAGTAAAACTGAATAAAATAATATTTAAACTGTATAAATCACTAGCTGACTGTAAATGCCACTGAAATCAAGTGCATTCCTTTCTTTTAGATGAGAAAAGAACTCAGAATGCCAAGTCAGGTAATTTCAGCATATGTTCTGATGCAGATCTCTGAAGTCTTTAAATTAAGACAACAGAAAGGTGTCACAGTCTAGTTTACTAAAGCAGAGACGATCAAGCAACTGATTAAAAAATAGCTAGGACATCTAATGCTACATCCCAGATACAGTTAGGGGGTGGGGCTAGTGACAAATGGGGAGGAGGAGCTAGCTGTGAATGGAGGAGTAGGGAACTTGTGCTACACCATTTTAAACATGTTTAAAATATACGCATTGCCAATTTTCCACTTTTTTCTTCTTTTTTAATGTGGCTTCAGTATGTAGATATTCTTTCAACCATCTATTGTATCTGGCACTTTTGTTTTAGTTGTGGTCAGTACACTGATGATTATTGGCATTCTCTGTTGCTGACAGTAAGCTGAAAATTCTGTTCTGCTTACAGCAGGAAAAACCATCAATGAGGCCTTTAAAAATGTTAATCAAAGTCTACATAAACAGCTGTTTAAAGGTGATATTGTATGGAATAAGCAAATATGGGATTTTCTATTAAAATGTGGTTCACAATGATTGTGTGAAGATGAAGTGCACACACTAATGTGTTCTATTATGCAAGGTGAGGTATTGGAAGATAAAAAAAAGTAGAAAGGCCCCAGGCCTTGATGGTGTAAGTAGTGAATTCTACAAAAAGTTTTGTATAATGAGGTGGCTCGACCTTTGGTCAATTTGTTTTGTTTCCAGCAAGGTATGGGACTCAATCCCTCCTCTATGGCATCTATCAATTTTGTTTTCCCCAAGCTGGATAAAGATCCCGCCTACCTGAGTAATTATCAACCAGTTTTTGAATCAATATTGAGCTGAAGCTCTATTTTAGCTGACAGACTGCAAGCTTATATGCCTAATGTAGATGTCTCAGGGTGGTTTCGTCACTGATTATACTTAGGAGATTGTATCAGGCTTCTTACTCTATTGTGGGATTAATAACAGATTTTGAAAAGACCTTTTGACTCTTTATATTGAGATTATATTTGGGAAGTTATGGCCACTATGAACTTTCTAATTGGAACAAACTAGCAGTACATAGTATTTATAAAGATCCCAGATACAGAGTTCAAACAAATATGCATTTGTTAGGAGACTTAGTTATAAAAAAGGAACAAGACAGAGTTGACCTGTTACTATTTCTTTTTTTCTTTTCTGTTATCCATAGAGCCATAAAATACATATATTAATAGATTAGAAAGGTTGGAGGATGGAAGTTTAAAGAAATAAATCAAAAATCATGATTTTTGCTGATGAATGTTTAATATTAAGTGCAAACCCCAAAACATTCTGGTCCTCAATGAGGTAAGCGATACATTTGGGCTCTCTATAAAGTCTGAGATGCAGCTCAAACAAATCAAACGTAGCGGCTTCTAATGTTAAATTAATGTTAAAGCACAAGAACATAAGGCCAAAGGTCAAACATTTTTATTTTCATGAGGATCTTCCACCTCTAAATACTCAGAGAATGTTTACCCTAACTATTCATGGATGATCATTCTAAATTTGGAAACTGTTTGGGAGAGAGGCTATATTTGGATCCATTGTTGGAAATGCTCATGTCTTCAGTTAATCGGACACATCACTACTGCTAAAATGTTTTTATCACCCTTGCCTCTTTATAATTTCAGGCATCTGTGTGCCCTCAGAGGTAATAAATGCCTTATTAAGACTGCTAAATCGATCACTTAATATATGTTGGTCAGTGGTAGGAATAGAGTTCCTGTGAATAGGGCCCACGCTAGTCCCGTGGATCTACCTAGAATGGCAGCTATATGCAGAACAGTTACATTACAGTTACTATTTGTTTTGGATTTAAATAAACTACCAACATGAGTACTGGAAGCCTCCTTACTCCAATGAGACTCACCTTGGACAATCAGTCAGTTGTTCTAAAGACTTTCATCTTTATTAAGACTATGAAGTTCTAGTTCTAATATCAATAAAGCCTTACAATCTTAGTACAAGATGGTCCCACTCTGGGAAGTATGAGATTCCAAAATTCCCTTTTGGGGCTGCCCACATTAGGGAACAGATACACGCAGGCTATGAATTAAAGAAAGAGAAAAAAAAGCTATTTGCTGGATGTTTGATTTAACTATGGTAAATGGAGACACTATGGAATTAGCAGATTTCCTTACATTAATGAATAGGTGGGAGTTAGAAGGTAAGGCCTGTTGGTGCTAAGTGAGCCTGTGTTATACACTGTTGTCATCATTTTAGAAACAATTTGAGGAACCTTTTTTTCCCTTCTTGAAAAATACTAGATTATGGATAGGAAGATGGTGAGAAAGTCAACAATATAAAGCAACAGAAATATATCATGCTTTTCTCCTGCCCCTTCAAAGGAAGGTTGGAGTAGATTTTTCTAAATTCAGCTACTGGACAGCGCCTGGAATAAAAGAAGATCAAGCTGCAGACTTTCGGCATTTATGTATTAAAGTTTGTTGCATCAGTTATTTTAATGTAAAACAGATTATTTTCGTTTTTGGTGTGTACTAGTATTCTGAATCTAGTATATATCAATATGCATTACTATATCTGTGATGGATGCGAGATAAATGGAGCATTGTTGGTATACAAGTTTTGGGAATGTTCAATTGTACATGAATGGCAGACAAATCTATTGGTGCTGTATTGGTTGCATTGACCTCTTGGTAAGCACAAGTCTCGCTTTTCATTGTATGTCACCTTGAATGTTTAGCTACAAAGGACTATGGGTGTGTAATTAGTACATCTGAGATAAGATTAGCTAATTAGCTTTTGCAACATAAAGCTAGGTCTACTGTATAGAGCAAATCAATTCCTTGCTCCTCCTTGTAGAATCACCCTAACACTTACCTTTTACGATCTTCTCTATGGCTCATCTATTTTGACCAACATTCAGATCTCTCTCAATGCTCTAACAAGATAACTAGATTTGCAGCTACTCTGCCACAAACAGATCACCACTGTTCTGCAATACATGCTCTCAACTGGTTAGAACTCCCAAATCAATTAGCCCATATACAACTTCTTCTAACCCATAAAATAGTATATAACCCCTCGATTTGCCCTTCTATCTCCTCAGTATTTCAGTATCTCCGAAATTGCCCTCTGCAGACAGACATAAACCTGCTTGAAATTTATAACAAAAAAAAGAAAGGTATGGGACAAAATTTATACTTACACTGTATAGTCAAATTATGGCACATCTTAAATTCATTCAGAATTATATCAAGCCTCCATGTATTTAAGCCCTCTGCCAAAGAGTTTCTCACTAGCTCATGGCTCTGCCCATAATGCACCTCTCCTGTATGATCTACATCAAGAAATACTTTACACTTCTACTAACCTTTTATCATATCAGTTATCAACACTTGCCCTCTCCCCGTTCTTAAACAGGACGTGTATCGCCTTTTTTTATTTCCTAGCACAGCAGACTGTGCTTCTAATACTTTTCTATAGACGGATTCTCATTATTACATCATTCATTGGTGTTTCCTCATGCTTTATTGCATCATATGTGTTTGGCTGTCACATTGTATGCAGATGTGCTTTTTAATTACATTTATGATACTGTTTTATTTGATGTTATTTAACTCAATGGAGCCTTTCTCACTGGGCCTGCACTGAAAATGGGTATTTATTATCCAGTCAGACTTCCCCAGTAAACAAATGTCAATAAATAAATAAATAGGAAATAACAAAGGTGAGAGGCACAAACAGAACAATGTGAATGAATGGTGAAATACATTGCCAAGACATTCAAAGATTAATAAGTACCTGTGGGATGGAAGACAGGTAAAACACTTATACTATTCAGGCTCTGAGATATTTTATGTCAGTTTGGTCTTTTGATTATTGAGCGCAATTGTTAGTCCATTACCTGTCTAAACTGTGTGACTTAAAAAAGGTGTTGGAACTAGAATAGGTATTACTAGTAGGTCTGTGGTTTAGATGTATTTTGTTGTTTAGTTTATTTCTCTCTCTCTCTCTCTCTCTCTCTCTTTTTAGACTCTATCCTGCTTGATGTATATTTAAGATATTTTGACATATCAGTGTTGTAATTTGTTTTGCATATGTGTTGTATATTTTTCAATAAAGTTCTGGATTTGCAAAAAAAAAGTTTGTGAGGTTAATGTATATTCTTCCTGCATATTTTACTTTCCCCACTGGTGTGACAACAACATACTGTGTTTGGGCAATGCTTGGGATAAGAAAAACATGCTGGGAATGTGAGAAGAACTTTAAGTTAAGAAGATGCTGCAAAACTTCAGTCTTGCCTCCTGCACCACCTTATTAATGGGTGCTAACTCTAACCTTAATGCTACACCTTTCCCCAGCCCTAACCCTACAACTTAAGGTCATTAAAACCTTCCTGTAATACTGCCACTGCACAAGACAGACTCAGATGCACAAACATTCACAAGCACACACAAACAATACTACATCTAACCCCTAACCTAATCCTTACCCTTACTCTGAAATACACAAACTTACACAAAAAACACACAACACCAATCCTTCACTCACTCCTGAGCCTAATCCTACACACACATGCATTCAGACATGGTCTGACACCCACAACCCCACTCACCTGTACTGACATTCCATTTGGTCAACATATCCACCATTCAGCCATCCACATCTCAACATATCCATTCTTTGGCCATCAGCCCCATTGCATTTGTCAAACAAATGTACATTTGGTCAAACACAGGAGAACTAACTATAAACACACACACACACACATATATATATATATATATATATATATATATATATATATATTTTTTTTTTTTAAACCAGAGACTCTCTTCACAGAGTAGTTGATAGTTGGGAATGAAAATAAAAAAAAACAAGTCAGGCAGTTTTTGCAGAAAACTGCAATACTCAAATCAAAAGGAGGAAGAAGACTTCATAGCCAGGTACCGGTCAAACTAAAACGTTATTGTACGCGATGTTAAGTGCTTTCATCCACTAGTCTTCATCAGAACAGAAAACAAGCCCTCAATTCATTATATATGTAATCAAAGCACCAAACAACCAATTGCAAATGCCATAATTGAATCCATTAACAGACTTAATTAAGCACTCATTTCCCCATCACAAGATGTTTAAATCCAAAACCAAACATATTATTTTAAAAGCAGAACTATCTTTTTTAAAATTAGTCCACAACTCTACACTAATAAACACAATCTCTGTGCAATAGCTCCAGAATTATACAAATACAGATACATAAGTCAATAAAGAATTGACTAAATGCTAGTTTGCCCCATTACAAAGTACAATCTAACCATTAAATGAAAATGAGTGCTTAATTAAGTCTGTTAATGGATTCGATTAGGGCATTGTGCAACTGGTTGCTTGGTGCTTTGATTAGGTATGGCTTGAAGGGTTGGTTTATGTTGTTCTGATGAAGTCCAGTGACTAGTGGATGAAAGCACTTAATATCACATACCATAACATTTTAGGTCGAGAGGCACCTGGCTCAGAAGTCTTCTTTCTCCTTTGGATTTGACTGTTACTATTGTTTTTTGGTTGCTATGGATGGGGAAGCTGGAGTTGGAACCACTCTAACCAGAATACAAGAGGTGCAGGACTCATTTGCAGCCAGTTTTGGGAATTTGACTATTCTTGTCATCCATTTAACACAGAGACGTTTAACCTCCTCACAACCCTCAAGACTTGTCTGGAATAAACTTGCTGTTACCGGGGAGTTAACCAGCCAATCCATGAATAGCCCAGGAGCTTCTGGGATTACATCAGCACAAAGATTACATCATGACGGCATTGACACTACCAACAGGTCAATGGTTGGAGCTGAGCAGCCCGAGATTACTTTCAGTAGAACAGACTGTAATTTTGACTTAAGAAGCAGTATTAACATGAGCAGAGGGACTTCACCTGGTTGGGCAAATCTGCACATTGTTCCATTGAGCATGGGAATTTACAACAGCAACTAAAATCTTTTGGAGACCTCATATTCAAGTATAGGAAGCTGCAGTTGGAATGCAGTTACTTAAGGGAATGCCTTCATTCCGGATACCAAAAGGACTGCGGGTATGGAAGTTCCCTTCTGGATTGGTAAAAGACTGTTAAACAGACCTAACAATTCCTGATGTAAAATAAACAGGGATGTGAATTATTGAAATTGTTGATAACATTATCGCCAACTCAAAGTATTAATGAGAACATCTACAACAATTTATTTGATACTAAAGTCATGGAATATAATGATATGCTAAAATCTATTGAGAACGATATTAATATTCTTAAAAATAAAAAAAGCAAGGGAATTATAAGGAGGAATATGAGAATGATATGGCCTACCCCCCCAATACTGGGACTAGAACTGAAAGAACTCATGTTGAACAACTGGAAGAGGGTGTTGCTAATGATGGGGAAAGGTTAAATGTTACTGTAATTTCTGAACAGGACATCCCTTTAGAGATCCCCCCCTTGCGATTGTCACAGAGATTGATAGAAGAGGGGTCAGGGCATTCAGTCCCAGCAATTTCAACAGAATTATTGGGGAGGGAGGAATTTTTATCCCAGAGGGAGGGGCAGGCAGAGAGGGGGAATGACAATGAACATAAGGGGAGAATGAATATGAACAGAGGACAGAACTATGTAAAATTGTACATAATGAGTTAGGTGATTTTAAGATTTTTAATTATAGCAGTATGGATGTTGAGTCCAACTGGGCTAATTTATTTGAAAGAGGCCTTACCCTTTGTACCTTGTAGTAATATTAAAATTGAAGCAGCCCTGATTCAACTTAAGTTATACACAAGAAAGATAAACTTTCAACTTTATTTTAAAGAAAGGAACCAAACTGATGTTAGGACTATGAACATGATAAAAAGACCAAGTGCTTTTAACCCACCATTACATCCCACTGTATTATTATTTGAGAAGCTTTGTGAATTTAATTTTAGGAATTATATCAAATAATCCCATGGTGTAAATACTGGTGATAATCTTAATGAACAGGAAAATTTCTTATTTGATAAGATTATTAGTAACCAACAGGTCAGAGTTATGAAACCTGACAAAGGGGGTGGTCTGGTGGTCATGAAGACAAATGATTATGTCAATAAAATGTTTAATGTTTACATTCTGATACATACGAGGAAGCTTCTATTAATGAAATTAATACTGCATACCGCAAAACCGAATTGCTCTTGGAAGATATGTTATTGAATGACCAAATCACCATGGAGGAACATCAATTTTTGCACCAAGAGACCCCTAAGATCCCTACAATTTTTGGGATCCCTAAGGTGCATAAATGTATTGCAGACCCCCCCTTTGCATTCAATTGTTGATGTGAAAGCATCAAAAACTTTTTGCATTGCTAAGTATATTGATTTTTATACTAAAGTAGTGTTAGATGCTAACCCTGCCTTGTTCAGAGATTCATGGGATTTTTTTAAGTAAAGTAACTGATGACCTTTTCAGTGAGAATATCATTTTTGTAACTGTAGACATTCACGATTTATTCTCAGTGAGTCCCCATGTTATAGGGGTTGAATGGTTTTATGATTTTTTTGAGACTTAAGACGATCATTGATGATGGGAAATTAGAAGTTTTAAGGGATTTACTAGAAATTGTACCCGAAAACCACTTTTTAACTTTTGCAAGACAGGTTTTTAGACAAAAGATGGGGGTAGCCATGGGTGCAGCATGTGCCCCCATGTTTGCCAACCCAGTACTGTCCTATTGGGAATTTAAATGCGTGTTCAGTTCTGAGTTCAAGGATAGTTGTGTTTCATGGGAGATTTCTTGATGACAATTTTTTGGAAGGACACCAAGTCTAGACTTAATTCATTTCTTGATTACCTGCAATCAACTACCAGCATCTTGAATTTTACTATGGACATTTAGGGGAACACAGTGCATTTTTTGGACATTACCCTTAGGAAAAACTATGAGAGAAGGGGGTTGATTCAATGATTTATAGAAAACCCAGTTATTCCAACTCTCTTCTTCATTTTAATAGTATGCACCCCTTGCATCAAAAGAGGTCCATAGTAAAAGGGCAATGCGTTAGGTTGGCTCAGATGGTGTCAAGGGATGATGATTTTCAAGCTGAACTGGTTAAACTACATGAGATGTTTTCTAGGAGAGGTTATCCAGGTACATATTTAGATAACATTTTTAATGAAGTTTGTATGAAGAAAAGTGGTGGGTATTTTTTCCCACTTTTGGGAAAAAATAAGAGGCCTGTTGCAAGCTCAGGAAACGGAACTGAAATTGATAGGAGAAATGGCAATTGTGAATTTAGGCACGGGATGATATTGACTTACACAGATCAGTTTGAGGGGCTTCGAGAGATCATGGAAAAAATTTGGACCATTTTTCAGATCAATAGTGAACATCAAGAACTGGTGGGAATGAGATCAGTAATAGTATACAAAAAAGCACATCATTTTAAAACTTTGCTAGAAAGATTAAAGTTCCCTAGAGTTGAAGGAAAGATGTCCAAGTAATGCTCTATATAGACATATCAAATTGCACCCCACACATAGGTTTACATTTTGTGCAATTGGCCAGGTTAGTTTAGGAGATAGGGGGGCCCAAGGGATGATTATTTAGATTTTCTTGAAATTCTTAAAATGACAGTTAAGAACTAAGGTCACCCAGCCCTGGGATTAAATGAAAATATTTCAGTTTCAAGCATGTTCAAACTAAGCGCTTCTTATTATTTTAGCTGAGGTAAAAACTTGAATTTCGTTATGTATCTCTTTTAAATTTAATTGGAACATTAATTTTCCAGTAGGTCAGGTTCCAGCTGTATGTCTTGTTTGTCTCAGTGATGTTGTGCCTATTAATGTAGTTTCTTATTTATGTTTTAAAATAGAGTGTGCTTTGTAACAGGGCAAACTAGCATTTAATTAATTCTTAATTGACATATGTATCTGTATTTTGTATAATTCTGGAGCTATTGCACAGAGACTGTGTTTATTAGTGTAGAGTTGTGCACTAATTTTTTTAAAAAAGTTAGTTCGGCTTTTAAAATAATATGTTTGGTTTTGGGTTTAAATGTCTTGTGATGGGAAAATGAGTGCTTAATTAAGTCTATTAATCAATTCAATTAGGGCATTGTGCAATTGGTTGTTTGGTGCTTTGATTAGGTATATAATGACTTGAGGGGTTGTTCATAGGTTCATAGGTTCATAGGTTCATACTAGGCTATCTGCCCAAGGGCATTTATAAGCCTAGCCAGAGTTTTGTGGCTTTCGCCACCCCTTTAGTTTGGAGGATACTATGCCCATTATTTTGCTGTGCTTCTGTCAAGCAGTGACACTGAGATAATCCCTGGGGTATATCTGCGATCTCCCATCCATTGGTCAAGATTTCTCTTGAACAAAGCCAGCGAGGTGCTCTGCCTCACATGTACCAGGATTTTGTTCCACAGCATAGGGAGTCTCTGGGTGATGACTCTGTCCCTCCAGCACGTCCTATTAATAACCGTGTCAAGGTTTAGGTCTCCCGCCATTGTAGTTCTGAGGGATCTAGATTTTTTGAGGTGAAGCATGTTCATCAATTCTGGGTTGGACATGGCCTTGTATGTCAGGCACAGGTCACCTCTGAGCAGACGGTAAGTGACTGAATAGAGCTGGAGTTTCTTCAGTCAGGCAGCATAGGACATATTTTTGAGACCCTTTATCCTTTTGGTGAGGAACTTTTGGGGCCTTTCCAGTTGCTGCAGGTGTCGTGTCAGATACTTTCCGAATGGGGCATTGTACTCAATCATTGGTCTGATGAGTGATGAGTACAGGGGGACGATGACTTCCCTTGATCTGGATGTGAATCCCTTCATGATCAGGTGGGCAATGTAGAAGGTCTTCCTAACTACTTTGGCAACGTGAGTGTCAAATGAAAGGTTACTGTCAACCTGGGTCCCCAGATCCCTGATAATCTTTTCTGTGCTTAGTGGGTTGCCGCCTATATGGTAGCTAGGGGTAACCTTGTTTTTCCCGAAGGGTATGACTATGCATTTTTTGGCGTTTAACTTTAGGCCATGGCTCTGGCACCAGTTATCCATTTCTATAAGACCCTTCTGAAGGCTATCTGTGTCAGATGTGTTTTCAACTATGGCGCCCAGTTTGAAGTCATCTGCAAATTTTGTCAGCCATAATCCTCCTGTGTTTGCTTGTACTTCTGAAAAGTAGATGCTGAACAGGAGAGGGCCCAGGACTGAGCCCTGTGGGACACCACTTGTGACAGGTTTTGAGTCTGACATGGCGCCAGCAACTCTGACCCTGTGGATTCTGTCACTTAGCCAGTTTGCAACCCATCTTGTGACGTATGGGTTTACATTTAAGCTGATGAGTTTTTCAATGATACCTGAGTGGGGTATTGTGTCAAAAGCCTTTGCCAGGTCGAGGTAGGCTGTGTGGACTGCCTTTCCCTCATCAATGGCCTTGGTGACTGTTTCAAAAAAGTCAACCAAGTTTAAAAGGCATGATCTGCCTTTGACAAAGCCAAACTGGGTCGGATCCAAAGTCTGCAAGTCTCCTATGTCTTTATTTATGAGTTCCATTATGATCCTCTCCATAGCTTTGCAGATCAAGCTTGTCAAGCTGATGGGACAGTAATTTCCAGGGTCGGTGGAGGCACCGCCTTTGTGAAGTGGGACCACAGTTGCCGTACGCCACTCCTTAGGCACATATCCTGAGGTGAGGCTAAGATTAAACAGCTGCCCTAACTGCGGGTTTAATTCCTCATTGAGTTTGTGGAGCACACATCCGGGGACACCATCTGGTCCCATGGATGCTGTGTTTTTTGCCTTGGAGAGAGCAGTTCTCACCTGAGCGTTAGAGATGTTTGGGGGGCTATAATTCTCTGGTATAGATATCTCACCTTTTGGGGGGGAGAAGTTTGCACTGAACCTGTCAGCCAGTATGTTGGCAATGTCTGTAGGTTCAGTAATTTTTGCATCATTTTGAACTAATTCTGAGCATATCTGGGAGTTTCCTCCCAGGTTTCTAACATAGCTAAAGAAGGCCTTATGATTGTCCTTTGAGTCCTTAGTGACCTTTCTCTCAAAATTCGCCTTGGATGATTTTATGAGAGATCTTAGTTTTTTACTTATAATGATCAAGGGTGTTTTCCCTTTTAAAGATTTTGCTCTATCTTGTAGTAGCTTCCTCCTTTTGTTGTAGAGCTTGTTTATGGCTGGGGTCCACCAGACTGGACGCTTGCCTTTGGTACAAAGAGTCTTTGTTTTGTTTGGGATTGCCTTGTCCATGCAGTCCTGTAGGTGCTGGTAGAAGGCATTTGTAAGTGATTCAGCGGTTTGAGTAATGGTGTCCGTGGGCTCGGGGGCCTTAAAAGAGACCACACCAGTCTTTAGAAGTGTGAAGTCGGCTTTTGAGAAGTTCTTTACTGTGGTCTTTTTTATCTCAGGTGGGGGCGGGATGTGGACTTCCAGTGAGATTAGTTTATGGTCTGATCTCACCAGTGAGGGGTATACTTCCGGTGTTGAACATTGTGACCCCATGTTCATGATGATGATGAGATCTAGTATGTTTTCTCCTCTTGTGGGGATGGTGACTAGTTGTTCCATGGCATTTGAGTTTATGAACTCTAGGAACCTTTGGGCTAGAGTGTTGGGGCTTGAGTAGTGATCTCAGTCTATATTCAGGTAGTTGAAATCACCTAGTATGGTGGTGTTTGGAGATACATTTATCCCCTCCAGTGTTTTCAGGAAAACTATGTGAGGTTCCTGAGATTGAGAGGGTGGCCTGTAACATGCTACAAATTGCAGAGCAGTCTTGCGTATGGTTAATTGCACCTGGATGGTCTCCGATGCATCGTGCGTTGCCACCAACCTTGAGGTGTGGGTGTCCTTGATGAATATAGACACCCCCCCTCCTTTCTTGGTGTTGTCCGGATTTTGGGGCCGGAACGCATGATATGAGGTAAAACCTGATAGTGCCCGGGTGCTCTCGGGAGCCTTGAACCAGGTTTCCGTCACAGCAGAGACATCGATGTTCTCCATACTGAGAAGGGCCTCGAGTGCGTGCATCTTGAGGTTGAGACTTCTGGCATTGAGCAGCATTACCCTTAGTTTTTTTCCTTTTTTGTGTTCTAGGGTGGTCGGTTTAGCTCTCTGCTGCCTTAGCAGTTTTATGTTGTTCTGATTAAGTCCAGTGACTAGTGTATGAAAACACTTAACATCGCATGCAATAAAGTTTTAGTTTGAGAGGCACCTGGCTCTGAAGTTTGCTTCCTCCTTTGGATTCGACTGTTAATAGATTGTGAGTGGTTTTGGTTACTGTAAAACTGCAATACTGCCAACCTACGTAGAAGGACATTTACTATTCATTGGACTCTCTTTATATCCATTTCTAATACCGTTGTGGCATGTGGCACAATATTTGGCATATCTGACATGTTTTTTCATCAGTTGCTAATCTTCTTACAACATTGTGGCCTGTGGCATGATATGTGATGTGTTCGACTAGGTTGGCATAATGGTTATGGTGGTTACCTTACAGATGCACAGAGCAGGGTTTGGCTCTCAAAGGGGGTAAATAGCTAGACTTAAAATGCCCCACAGCAGCGGTTAAATGAATACTAACCTATGAACCTTCCCATTTTCCTGCTGGTATTAAGCAATAATACACTTGTCAAAATCACTGTTCTCTAGCCAAAAACATGATAGGCTTCAGTTGTTTCTTCTTCAGACTGATTCTGACAAATGATTTGGTTATTCTGCTGTAAAACACTCTGTCTTCCTTTTGGTAGGTGACGGCCTTGCACCCCTGCACAGACGATGCATCAAAGCAAATGCTCTGCTATGGATTAAACCCAATATCAAGCAGCATAAGATACAATTATGTCACCTCTGGTATGTCTACACCAAGCTAAAAATCTTCAACTGGACACTAAATACTGTATACTTAGAAACAAAGTGAAATAGATGTCAAGCAGCACCAAACTTGGGTTCTTCACCCCCAGATTCATACTCCAAGCAATTTTGACAGTGAACACCCACTTGCTCAACACACAGTGTCCTTGTCAGTTTATTCTTTCTTCCAATATACTTGTAACGGAGGTGCTACCCACTTTCAGAACTTTCAGACCACCTCCTATTAAAAGTAACTTCATAAAAGCAAAGATTATTCCTGTTCAGAGGATGACCACCTTGATTCTTTCTTGAATGGTGTTACTACCCATGGAAACATCTTGGTCAACCACTGTATTTCAGAAAACTAGCCCCGGGATTCAGGAAGCCAAAAATTCCATGCAGGAACAGTGTAGGAGCTTCTGCATGGAAAATGGCCGCCGAACGATTTGCCATTCTCACATGCATGAGCGGCCCTACATTGTTCCAGCACAGAAAACCGGAAAACATGCAAATTACCTCATTTGCTGGTGAAAACCATGCAAATCACCTCATTTGCTGGTGAAAACCATGCAAATCACCTCATTTGCTGGTGAAAACCATGCAAATTAGGTGATTTAATGATACAACAAGCTGCCAGGTCTCCATGCTAGAATAGTGTCAGTGCAGAAATGTATTCAGAAAATAACTGAGTACGTTTCTGCAACTGACAAAACGGAGGCATGACAGCTCGTGAAAAAGCATGTATTATGTACATCAGGCATGCCAATGGCCAAATAAGGCCATTGGCATTAAAAATTGATTAATTATTATGAAAATTAAACTTTTTTGGGCCGATCTCAGACATGTAAGCATAGGGCAGTGGTGCACAAACAAGATTGTGCCAAAAATAATAAAAAAAATGGGAAAACTCAATTTTAAGTTAAAGCTGCATTTTACCATTATAGTCAATGGCATGCAGAATGTAAACAATACCAGGGAGCACTGGCTGTCAAGGGGAAAGGGTCCATTTTAGTGCAGTAACTAATGACCTACACACTGGGGTATGTAAATGAGGGGAGTTATACTGAATCACATACTTCTTCAAAGTGTCAGCTTGTACCTAACCATGTAGGTGCAGCAATACAACAATGCAAGTCTAAGACCTGGATGACTACATAAGGGTGTGTTGTCAGGCATTCTGTAAGTTCATTGGAGCTCTGCAGTCCGTGTTTGCCCTTAGCTAAGCACAGCTAAGGAAGGAGGGGGTGTGTCAGATGTGCCTGAGCACTGTGTACATAGCCTAAATGGGTGTGTGTGCTGCCACAGCAGGTTTTAAACATAAAAAAAAAAAAAAAGGGATAATCGCAGCACTGTTTGCATTTCAGCACTGGGTATGCGCAGCATGCCTTGGGGCTTAAATAGGGAGGAACTGGGAAGGGGAAAGAGCGGTAAGAAGGCAATCAAGGGGAACTAGCATAGCTGGCAGGTGGAATGCATCAGAATCAGCCAATTACACATGCAGCAGCCCAGTACACCACTATAAACCATGCAAACACCTTTCAGACTGTTTTTTCCCACAAACTCTACACCACAGGTGTACACAGATGGGGGATTTTTAACTGGCAAAAATAACTAAATATGTTTGACGCTGCTGCTGCTTTACTCCATCAATATCTGCTAGAGACTGAGGGTGGTGAGGAGGAAAATGCTGACAACTGACCCACAGTGAGGAGGAGGAGGAGGCGAGTGTACAGACCCAGGGTAACTTACCAGGGCCTACATGAGCTGGAGATAGTGGAGCGCTATAGAGTGGACAGGGACATTCTACAGCAAATCGGCCAGCTGTGTCATCCCTGCCTCACACACAGAACCAACAGAGGGGAATCCATCCCAGTGGATAACAAGGTATGTGTAGGCTTAAAAATACTATCCACAGGTACCTTCCAAAGACCAACTGGGGATATCATGGGGGTTTCACAGGCATCAGCATCCAGGGTACTCCATCAGTTCCTGGATGCCATGACACCAAATGCCAATGAGCACATATATGTTCCCAACACCCTTGAGGTATTGACCAGAAGTATGCATCTCTTCAACCATATAACAAAATACCCCGAGGTAGCTGGTGCTATGGACTGTATGCACATCTGCATCAAAGCACCATCTGGCGAGTGGGGTAGGGTCTACATAAACTGCAAGGGCTTCCCCTCCATCAACTGCCAGGTCATGAGTGATGCCCAGGGCATTATCATGAACATGTGTGCTGGCAGTCCTGGAAGCTATCACAACTCCCACATTTGGCATTCCTCACAGCTGTATCAGGGGTTTGCCAGGGGGGCATACCATATGGCTATCTAGTGGGTGATTCTGGATATGCACTGGAGCCGTGGCTGATGACACCCATCAGAAATGCACACACACCTGAACAAGAATGCCATAATGAGGTACATGCACAAACCAGGATCATTAAAGAGTGTGTGTTTGGGATGCTCAAGACATGCTTCCACTGCCTTGACATATCTGGTGGAGCCTTGCAGTACTCTCCAGCTACATGTACCAGATGGGCATAGTATGTACCATGCTACACAATATGATCCTGTGGAAACAGTGCAGCAGGAACAGCAGGGGACAGGGCCACACAGCCCCCCACCATTGTCAAGGCCAGCACAGGCACAGAGGGACTTGGAGGAGGAACTTCCTGAGCCTGCCCCTGTAGGCAAATGGAGGTGTGCCAAGTATGCCCTGTCCTTGGCAAAGAGGCAACACATAGCACTGTAGGAACCCAGGGACAGATACCTCTCTCTGACTTGCACATACAGCAAAATGGATGACAAACATGATGCTACCTGTGCTTTACCATGTATAGGGAGTGTACTACATGCAACCGACATAGTCAGCGCTCCAGCACTGTCCTCAATACTGGCCCAGCAACAAGATAAGTCACCCTTCCTATCAATTACTGAATGGAGTAGTATGTTCTGATAGTTGTATGTATGGTATGGATGCAAGCATGCAAGGGAACTGGGAGGCTGAATAGGGTAGCAGCTGACTGCTATATGGGACAGCAGGAAATCCATAACAAATACTGGTGTCAACATACTAGGCAGTGGTACACAAGGTGACAGCTCCCACCACAGTAGATATGATGGCTCAAATAACTGTGGGTGTCAATAGGTCACACACATGGACGTCAATGAGGGTCACAAACCCACACACCAGCCTCACCCAGCAGGACAGGTGTAGAGGACCATAAAGAAAGGTCAGGCTAAGGTCCCCAAATGATGGCAATGGTGAACAGCCTCCTTCCAGACCAAAACAGACATACTACAACAGATTTGGCAGTTGCAGTTTAGTTTTGATGGGTAAGAAGTCTGAAACTGAAATTTATGCCATTAAAATCTAACATGTGTACTCTACTGATATGCCACCTTTCTGCATGATAGGTCACAATACAATACAAAATGGAAGCAAACAGAGTAACTGAAATACCAGTACAGTCATTGCAAATGTTTAAAGTCTTCAGGTGTGCACCCCCCCCCCCACAATCCCATGTAGAAATGCAGTAACATGCAAGTTTGAGGAGTAATATCACTGGAGCACAGTGGTTGTGTCTCAGTGGCCTAGGTACAGTACTGTGGTCGACAGGGCCATTGCAGTGCCAACCACACTGCTTCTCAGCTAGAACCATGTCAGCAGTTGTACATAGTCACTGTCAAAATGTCAGTATCTGTCACCGTTGGAAAGCTGGACACACCATGAATGGGGGCTCATACCTAGAAACAGTACACAGGTGGAAGTACCCTACACACAGTGCATATAAAATAACTGTCAACTGCACACAACTTTGGAATTATACATAGAGGTTGGCATCACATTAGTTGTCCCTTTAGTATGGAATACTGGTAGTCTGGACAGTCACTGGCAGACCACAAAATGCACAGTTATAAAGTAATGACAGGATGCCCATGTCCACACACAAGGCAGCATAAGGGGAATGTCCCAGGTATATCTGTGAGTCAGGTGCCAGTAGCTTCCATATCACACATGCACCCAGCTCACCCCACCATCAGCCACAGGTTTATCACAGGTCATATTCTTGCTGTAGGGAATTAGTACAGCATGAACCAATTTCTGTATGGGAATACATACATGATGCTGCATGTGAATGGGTGTACCATGCAGGTATGTCCCTAGCTGTAAGCAGCAACCTGCCCACATCCAGACTCATGGATCAGTATGAACAGGAAGGATTGACAGGAACACCTCAACCACTTACCACTGTCACCCCAGGGTAATCCACTGGTTTGCAGCCTGGGAACTTATGAGTGACAGAATGCACTGGCCTGCTACAGATGGCCTGCAGCATTCTCAAATGGCCTAAAGTCTTCTGGCAAAGGTCCATGCCTCACCCATAGTGTCAATATGCGGAATGTCAGGGGGTCCTAACTACCAACCTAACACAGTAAACAGAAAACAAATGCAAGGCCATGCTGGCAAATGCCAGTAGCATGCCTCCCCAAGTCCTACTGCAAGGACTGTGGATCAGGGCATAAATACTACTTGGAAAAGGCCCAGCTATAGGGATACCTCTGAGATATTGCTTTCATAATGTTAGGAAGAGGAGAGAATAACAGAGGTGAGGTGTAAAAGCATGGATGTCATGGAGTGTGTGTAGTCTGAAACTCTAATGTCTGCTCATACTACCCCTGACTGCAAACCCATGAATGAAAAGCCACAAAACTGCTTTTAAACCACAATGTGAGGGTAAACTGACCAGATATACGAGTCCTGCCTCTGGATAACCAGGGTGTATTTTTACAGCTGAGAGGTCTGGCCCCAGCAGGATATGTCCATTCCATTAAGTTGAGAAAAGCACAAGAAGGGGATCCCCAGCCAGCACACTACCAAGGTGCTGGTCCATTTATACAGAACCAGCAGTCTGTTGTCTGTAGCTACCCCTCCACAATTACAAGAGTGTGCCAAATGTGTAGTCTATGCCTCAGAATATTGGTCTCAGCTTCATTCATCTTGTATTTGCCTGGTAAATAACTGTGAGCAAAGAATGACATCTGTCAGTAACTGAAGACATGACACTTCACAGTGTAAAACAGTACATATGTCAGAAAACCTATGCTACAACCAACTATGTTACACAAGCAGCAGAGACAGCAAGAGTTACAGTATCCATCGTATATTACGCCCATTGTGTCTCCATATTGGCAACCTATCTACAGATATCCTGCAGAAACAGGTTGCTAGGTGTAGCTGTAGCACACAAAACCCAGAACTGTAGTCCAACTCTCCCTGGAATGGATACAAACCCTCAATATAGAAGGCCATACTGGGCATGCTCCTAGCCCATGTCTGACAACCCAGTGGACTATACATATCTGTTATTCGCAGATGTCTGTGCACAGACACCAGATTATACACCATTTATACTACACACACACACACACACACACACACACACACACACACACACACACACAGGATAGGAATACTCACACATATCTAAGGCCAACACAATATAATATGTCAAACATACACAGACAGAGATGTGTAGAAGAGAGAGAGAGAGACAGTGACAGAAAGAATCCCATTATGAGGTCTTTTCCACCCAGTACACATCCCATTGGCCTATATCACATGATGTGCTGATGTTAACACTATAGTATAAATAAGTATTCATGTAGAAGTTGTAATCTACGTCCTCTCAAATGTAAACTTGTGTGTGTGTGTGTGTGTGTGTGTGTGTGTGTGTGTGTGTGTGTGTGTGTGTGTGTTTGTGTGTGTATATGTGTGTGTTTTTAGATGAATGAGTTTGAGGCCATTCACACTCATTACACTTCCCATTGCCCTACTTTAGCACTTCTGCTAATGTCAGTCACCCTGAAATAACCTTTTGGGCAGCTTACAGCCCTATAAGCTTTGTGGTGCTCACAATAACTGTATAATACTATAGTGTAGCAAGTTAGGTAGGTGGGGGTCCTGGCAACTGTGAAAGTGTGTGCTTCTCTGTAGAGACCTGATTTTGAAGTCATTTACACTCACTACACTTCCCTTACCCTTCCTTTAGCACTGCTGCTGATGTTACTCACCTTCAAAGATATCTGTGGAGAGTTCCAAACTTGTAACCTCCGTGGTGCCTGCGATAAGTGTATGATGCTGTTGAACCCAACACTACTTAGGTAGGAGTTCTAATCTCATTACCAGCAATTGTAAAAGTGTGTGTGTATATTTGTAGGTTGAAGTATTTTGTGTCCATACATAGCCAGTACATTTCAAAGTGTAATACTTCACAACGGCTGCTGATGTCACTCACCTTAGAGGAGGTATGTTTGGACACTGCTCTACCTCTCAGCTCTGTGGCACGTGTGGTAAATGTGTCCAATATAATAGCAGTAACTACATTGGTAAAGATGAATCTCATACCTGGCAAGTGTGTTTTGGCTTCATTTGCACCCAGTACACTTCTCAGTGCCCCACTTTAGCAGTCCTGCAAATATCATTCACCTTAGAAGTACCTGTTAGCAAACCTAAACTATGTAAGGTCAGTGTTGCGTGTGGTTATGCGTAACATAAAGGGTCTGAAAACATTGTTTTATAGAGGTTTGAACCTTACTCCTGGCAAATGTAAATGGGTGTGTTTATATGAAATCTCTCACCCACTACATCACCCAATGCCAGTTTTTACAAGGGCTGGTGATGTTCCTCACCTTAGAAGTACCTTGGGACAACATCCATCCTATAAGGTCTGTGGCACATGTGATAAATGCGTAACATTGCAGTAGCAATACATAGATAGGTAGGGGTTTGAAACTCAATACTGGCATGTGTGGGTGTGTGTCACAGTGTCTTGTGTGATAGTAGAATCCATTGGGGGTGAGTTTTGCTAAATTATTATATTGATGACCTAGTATATGTCCCAATGTCCACTTTACAAGGCCAACAGTTGTCAAACACCATAGAGGCTGGTGTAGACAATCCACAGCCCTAAATGTGTAGTGCCATGTGCAATGACTATATGACAGTATGGAATAGTTAACAATATAGGCAACCCTTCTAATACTCAGAGACCACTCTCTACCCAGGAATCATACACAAACACGCTTGGCTAGGCATCAACCACTATATCAGTAGTTCTAGTTTAAACTGCCTCACAGATAGTACGTATGGTGTGATTGCAGTGGACTCCATATCCAACAGATGACCAGACATGACTGGTGTCACACAGGGTATGGACCCATGTCCTCGCATGTTTGTGATCTACCCTTCTGAGGTGCAAGAGAACACAAAGGCACTTGTGTTTATATGGGGGTTTCACAACTTTATTACTTTGACACCTCACATCTGGACCTACTACACTACTCTGGTTAACAAATATAAGTTATTTACTACCTAATTATAAATAAATGATGTACTGCTTTCACATGTAAAATGCAAACTGGTTCAAGTGGGGATCAAACTGGGAACAACATCTTGCAAAGCAAGCACTCTAACCACTTTGTGATTTCCACATTGTAACTTTCTGAGGTATATTCTTATTTAGCTCCTTGTGATGTGTCAGCTAGGCTGAGCAGAGCTGCGTGATGTGCACACCCACTCAGGTATGCTTAAACTTTATTGCGGACCGAAAATAAATTAAACAGATGTGTTTTATTTTTTTAATGTAGGGGTATGCACATTGCTTTCTGCAACATTATCTGTGGGGGGCTCAGCTTTTCAAATGGTGATGACATGACAGGCTTTGTATTTCAGAGGTATACTCCTCAGACATTAACAGTGTCCGCCATACCTCTCAACTGTACAGATTTTCAGAGAATGTCCAGATTTCTGCCTTATATTTTTGGTCCATTTTTCATACAATTGTGGCTTTCCAGCAGACTAGTGGCAAAGCATTAAAGACTGCAGTTAGAAAATAATGAGAGATTTGAGTTTAACAGTTCATACCCTTTGCAAAATTCATACTAATGCAATTCCTGTCATTCTATTGACTTTATAAGTTTGTGAGAGCAGTAGTTCACATTTGTCCCTTGTTTTTTATGGCTTTGTCCAGGTTTCTCCTGAGGCTGAGAGGTAATGGTGTCCACTGACATTCCCGCTCAATTTACATTGCTGTATGGCAATTATGGAGTGCAGGAGGCATGCGTATTGTGAGACCACTGCTCTCAGGTGCACCTCCTGCACTCATACACAGAACCATGTCCGTATTAGAGCATGGCATCGCGCCTTCATAAATATGTATGGTGTGCTGCTGTGCTGTATGGGAATGGTCCCTTCCATGCAAGAATAAGCTATTCTTTCATGGAAGTTTGCTGAATCCCAGGGTTTGTTTATATAGGCTTGCAAAGTCTATTATGTTTTCAGTTCACAATGGCTCTATTGAGGTTACCTGTAACACCTTTTCTCCAGCTGCCCGTCTTTCATCCTGTATTGAAGATGCTGGAAAATATACACATTATTTACCTTTCCACTATATCTCAAGAAACCCCCTTCTGACTCCCAGCATGACTTTCAGCTTGGTCACAGCACAGAAATTGCTCAGCCAAAATGTACCTTTGCATGAAGTTCAAAAGAAAGAGTCCTGAAGGGACTGTGTGACTGTATTCCTTGGTCTCTGCAAGACTTTCAGAACACTCAAAGGCGTTTCCTGTACAGACTGACTATCCACATCATCCCTCATAAATTCATCCATTATGGTTCAACCTCTGTCTCCAGTGGTTGACTTAATCCAGCAAAGAGAATAATGCCAGTGCTCAGCACCTCCCTGCTCCCCACAGACTCCCTCATGCCTCAGCAGTGGTGTCTCTACTCTTTTTTAATCTCATGTATCAGCATGGTGATGTTGCTAGTCATATTTCTAGTCACATAATTATTATGAGTCTCATATTTACTCCTCTTTTCCTTCATTGTTACCCTCAAACTTCAAAACAGTTTCTTAAAATGTGCATTAATAGCTGTATCATTCCATGCTAATTCTCAAATGCAGTATAACTGAGCTGATGACATTCCAAACTGTATTCTGACACACTAACAGTGACCCCAACAAAACTATAGTTATATCAAAAATCAGACCCTCAAGTTCATAACCTGTGCAGAGCTATTCATTGTGATGTCACATAGCTATTCATTGTGATGTCAGCTCCATGCCATAGATGAATATGACCCTGACTATGACCCAGACATCCTGAATTGAGTAGCAATCCAAGTGTTAGAAAAACTGTCAGGAGGGAAAGGAGTGTAATCAGTACCAGCTTACAAGGCGGTGTTAGACCAACTTTCATCAGAGTAGCAAGGTGTCACGTTTGTGGAACTATTGACCAGATATGTGAGATTATTTCTGCCAAGCTGTTCAGAGTAGCCTTTATAGGTTACTTGTGAGAGTGTACACATGTCATGGGTAACACACTGTAGGCCATCAGTGAAATGCTAGTTTTCAAGCCAGTCACCTGGAAGGGGTAAGGTTTATCATAAAACCCCTCCTCTTACCAAGCTAGTAGATAAAGGTGCTAATAGGTGGAATGCTGTTAAGTAGATCCTTGGCCTGGGGAGAATTAGGGATTATCTTTAAATGATAATGCCCCCCAGTCACAGATGGTGGACCATTGAAGGGATGGTAGCAATCAACATGGCAAAAATAGTGAAATAAAAATGTATGTTTCATGGAAGGTGGACTAATGCACTTATTACAGCTACCTAGATGCTGTCAGTAATAGAGCTGCTCCAATATCACCCTGTAGCAGTGATCTGATTAAATAGTAAATTGCTATAAGGATTACCTCCTGTGAAAAAAAAAATCTCTGAAAGAGGGAGATAAAGGGTGAAAATTGGATAAGGTGCCTCAGATGAACAAAATGATAACCTGGATGCAAAGAATTCATGGTCAGCATGTGCAAGAAATATAAAAGCAACACAAAAATAAAGCTGCTCATTCTGCTACTTGATTGGGTGCTTAAGCTTTATGCTCATGCTAGTTTTACCATCACTCAAGCTTTCTTCGGCAGCCATGGGACTATGTGACTAATGTCACAGCTCATGCATTCCTCATCCATTATAGCTGAAGCTTTCTTTGGCAGCCATTTGACTACTGTCACAGCTCATGCATTCCTCATCCATCATAGCTCAAGCTTTCTTCAGCAGTCATGTGGCTATTGTCACAGCTCATGCATTACTCACCCCCAGCCTGGTCTATAGAGCCAGTATGTTTATTAAGCTCTCCTCCATTTTATTTCTAAGCATGGTTAGTCTTGTAATGTGATTGGTAGGCTGATGGCCACTCCCCCCTCATTCCTATGGCCTGACTTAAAATTCTACCTCTTACTCTCTAATATCTGCTTTTTCTTCTCTCCCTTGCATAAATCTCAGAAATATCCATGTGTCCACTACTTTTTCAGATGATATACTCCACCAAGAAACATGATAAAACAGGGTGAACAATCGTGTCCTTTAATTAGCTCCTTTATACTTCTAACATACCAGGATGAAGACCCCTGTCCAGGGATCATCTGTTGTGGATTTCTAACTTACCAGCACTAATAACCTTGTTGTGTAATCATCAGTCTTGTAAAACACTAACACTTATAACACTGTCCTGTAATCATTTACCTTATATTTCTAACTTATCAGGAATAATAACATAATATATATATATATATATATATATATATATATATATATATATATATATATATATATATAATATATACTGTAGAAATATCTCCAACAAAATGCATGATCTACATGCCTGTCGCTCACTATACTTGCCAGACATAGTGGTCCTAACTGAGACTTGACTAAAGCCACACATCAATGACAATGAAATTATTCCTCCACGATACAACATCCTAAGGAAGGATGGAAAGGACAATAACGGTGCTGGTATTGCTATACTTTTTAAGAATCACCTCACGGTACAATCATTAAACTTAAAATACCCCTCTGTGGACAATGTAGAAATAATGTTCACTCAACTGAATCTAAACTCCAAAACACATATAAACATAATTGGATGCTATATACCTCCTGGCAACAATATACCCACTCTAGAAAACCTACTCCATTGGTCCTGTTTATCTCCCGAAAATGAAACTATCATTCTGGGTGATTTTAATATCGATTGGCTATCCTGTAACTCTCCCTCCCCAACAAATCACATTAACATCCACAGCTTTACCCAAACCATTCAAACACCAACAAGAATTGACAAGACAACAAACACGGAATTAATCCTAGACTGGATTCTCACTAATAAACCATGCCACCCATCTCTTGCAGGATGCCTGCCAGATGGTCTAAGTGACCATCTGCTAACCTTCCTACTACGACAACATAATCACAATACCAAAGACACTGTCTTCCAATCCATTAGAAACAAAAAGAACTTTAACTCCATCAACTTCATTGTAGAACTAAAACATTGCAAATGGGCACCCCTGAAATACCTGGAATTAAATGAGCCAGTTACCTACTTCAATACCACCTTTCTAGGTATACTGAATCTTCATGCCCCTCCCAGAATCATGAGAATCAGAGCTAATCCCACACCATGGCTTACAAAAGAAACCAAACTCTTCCTCAAAGCCAGGGACAAAGTATGGGATCACTGGCATATTGCCAAGTCTCCCGCTGCAAAACAAAAATGCCAGGAGCTTAGAAACAAAGCTAAGAAGCGAGTAAAACCTGACGAGATAAATTACTACTCCAGCTTTCAAATCAAGGATCAACATCAGTTTCCATGTATCTATAGAGAGGATAAAAAAATGCCTCAAAAACTAAAGCCCACTACATTGGCTGCTGTCAAATTACCAGGGGAATTCCCAAAACTTCTGTCAATGCACTGGCCTACCCTATAGCCATTCTAATTAATAGATCCCTTTCAGAAGCCATTGTCCCTGAAATTTGGAAATTATCTCATAGTCCCCCTACATAAAGGAGGTAACTATGGAACTTACAAAGTACCGATGAAGAACAATACTATGCTCTTTAGGAAAAATCTTTGAAAAGGGTGTACATTTCCAAATGTTAGACTACTTGCATACGGGTCCCCTTCAAAACATCTAAAACCCATAACATCTAATTTCATAACACTGAGACCAGAACATCTAAAACCCAAAACATCTAAAACCCATAATATCAAATTTCATAACATCTAACACAACAAATCACATGAAAATAGCATCCCTTCCACATATAACACCACCAAACTACCAAACACACTTTTTACTACGTTTCTGCAGGGGGGGGCTTGATACAGTGGGGTTAGGAAATTAACTTTTTCCCACTGTAGTGCGATCTTGGAGTTGGTATATTTAATTTATGGGGGTTGTGAGGCAGAGCCCCCCCCCCCGCATGGGGGGTGCAGGGGGGCTTGAACCCCCTGCAGAAACATAGTAAAAAGTGTGTTTGGTAGTTTGGTGTCATTATATGTGGAGGGAATGTTATTTTCTTGTGATTTGTAGTGTTAGATGTTATGAAATTCGATGTTATAGGTTTTAGATGTTTTGGTCTCAATGTTAAGAAATTAGATGTTATGGGTTTTAGATGTTTTGAAGTAGACCCCTTGCATACATATAAAGCACTGTCAAACACTCAGAACAGCTTTCGCCCCTTCCATAGTATGACCACTGCCCTTCTGTCCTTCACCAATATAGTATACAATTGTAGAAACAATGCTAAATTTGTTTCTGCCACGTTTCTCGACCTATCAAAGGCCTTTGATATGGTTAGACATGATATTCTTATCAAAGAACTATCTAAATTAGCACTTTCTCAATCCTCCATAGCCTGATTCCAAAACTATCTAAGTGTCCATCAGCAAGCACTTCTGTGGAAACAAGAACTCTCACCCCTTCTTCCAGTTACTCTTGGCGTTCCCCAGGGTTCCATATTAGGCCCACTACTTTTCACCCTCTACACCAACAAGCTCTGTCCATCCACTCCCATACGGTCATACAGCATGCAGATGATTCTATATTAATTTGTGCAGCTTTCTCTCTACAGGAACTTTACACATTAACACAGGAATCTTTCCTCTCTATTGAATCATGGCTATCCAATATCCAACTTATACTAAAACACACTAAAACAAAATTACTGCTCTTTAAAGCTACCAGGTCCACCTCATCAACTACCACCTTTCACATAATATTCAGCAATAAAACTACTATCTCCCCTATGGAGCATACGAATCACCTTGGTGTAGAGATTGATAACAATCTAAGATTTGATATTCACATCTCCCAGACTATCAAGAAAGTCTACACAAAAGTAGGTACCCACTATAGAAATAAACAATCCCTTACCCAACAAACAAAGGCAACCATAGCCCACACTCACCTTATTGTTACCCTCTTCTATGCCTCCCCTTTTCTTACCAACCTTAGAAAATCAGATCTAGCTAAGCTCAACTCCTGCTACAACAAAATTGCTAGATTCACCTCACACTCTCTTTTCAGATCTCACCACTGCTCATCCCTGAAACAGCTCAACTGGCTTGAACTTTCCCAGCTGCAATCAGTTCTCTCTGGTCTATAAAATTCTGCATCAACATGAAAAAAAATACTGCATTACAAAACCTACTTCACCCCCACAGCAATAACAGGGCTCTGCTCCAGTAACAAATTTATGCTCACTGTTACTAAATGTAATAATACAACAGGGGACTTCCTCTTCTCGAATTATGTAACTAAAATTTGGAACAAACTACCCAGTCATATACCTACTATCACTTCCTTCACACAGTTTAAAAAAATCTTTAAAAGCCTCTCATTAACAATTGGCTCTGCTCCTGTACTACACTAGGTTAGACCCCCCTCCATCATGCCCACCTTTCCTAATCTTTCCTGAAAATGTTTATACCTCAAGGTGCATTAATAGGTCAATGTCCTAGGATTGTATATACATACACATAATATAGTAAAAATTGAGATCTTTGTTCTGGTTTACAGTTTAGCAATCTAATGCATCTGCTCACTCCGGCAATTCTATTAATGTTATCTTAGACTTGAACCTCTATTAGTGATGTATTCTCTCTCTGTTTGGACTAATAGTGTTGCTGTCTCCATATTAATTGATTTGAGTTATGTCTATCTGCTTTGGACTGTTATTTTCCTTGAAAAATTTCATAATGGTATATACTATTTGTATTTCACTATAATTTTGTCTGAAATCTTCACTTTGCTAAATTTGCCATAATCTATATATTATTTTGTTTTTCTGAATCGTGGAGCTTTTCTTCTCAGGCCTCCACTAAAAATGGACCTGTGTCCAATGGACTATTCCAGTCAACAATTGTAAAATAAAATAAAATACAATAAAATAAATAAATACCTGTCATGCAATCACCTGTCTTGGCCTTGTAACACACAAGGCTAATAATGCTCTCCTATAATTACCTGTCTTGCACTTCTAAGTTACTAGGACTAATATTCCTGTCCTGTGATCACCTGTTGTATACCTCTAACAAATCAGGATTAATAATCCTGTCCTGCAATCACAAGTCTTATACTTTTAGCTTTCTAACTCTAATAAAGTTGTCCTGTAATCACCTGTCTTATGCTTATATCATACCAGGAATCACCTGCCTTTTATTTGTAACACACCAGAACTAATAACCCTATCCTTTAATTGCCTTATACTTCTAATATACCAGGACAGATCCCCCCTGTCCTGTAATTACCTGTCTTGTACTTCTAACGCAGTGATGGCAAACCTTTTGGGCTTGGCGTGTCAAAAATTTGGAAAATGCCTATCTTGACTCTGCTGGCATGTCACCCTCTCCCCAAACAAAAGAGAAACAATTCTTTACATATTCATTTATTTAGCTATGCATTAAAAAGTGAAAGAAAAATCAGTGACTTAGAATAGAGAAAACGATATGGGCACTGATAATTGGGCTTAAAACAGTGCACCAAAAAAATCCTTTTAATAGTAATTTTGATTTGAACTGAAAAAAATATGGAACACATTGCATTTGATTTGATTAACATCAATTAATGAGTTTCTTTTTGTTGAGTTTTAATAGATAAACTGCAGGGTCACATATTTCTTTTATTTTTGTTCATTCCGTTTCTTTGGTAACTCGGGTGTTGGTGAACATTGGTGTGTCACTCAAAACATTGTGGAGTATCACCTTTGACACGTGTCATAGGTTCACCATCACTGTTCTAACACACCTTCCTCACTCTCCTTGCTATAGTCTTCATTAATCACTTTAACGACTTTAACCTTCAGTTCATACCAGAAGAATACTTTATTTCATTTATTTGACACATGAATTTAATTAGTCTACTTATGATTATGCATATGATTAAATAGAATTGTCATAGAAAGTTATTCTTTTGTTACTATATTTACTTGCTTTTAATTTTAATATTTGTAATAGAGCTTTTATCTCTGGATGTCCACTGAAAATGGACTTGGCCCATTTGAAGTTTTCTGTTTAACAAAAACAAGCAAACAACAAATGAACAGACAGACAAACAAACATCATCAACAAACCAATAGATTAATGTTTACCAATAAATATTTGTTTGCTAATGTTGTGCCATGCTATTGCTTTCACTGATTGCTATGTAATCTAGCATAATCTCTGCTATTGTAGTAAAACCCTCTCTTCCAACTATATATATTCTAAGAAACACCCATGCTCTGTTAGTGTTTTTGATATAGGTTCAAGAGGTTTCTGAAAACCATGTCAGTTTATTGTTTACTTTTAGCTGTCATATCATGTGAACTTACGCTCAGCCTTATCTGTCCACCACTTATCCATTTATAGTTCCATTTTTGCTGTGATATCGATTATTATTACTATTATTGTGATATTGATTATTTTATTTTTTATTTATTTTACATTTGTTGACCGGGCTAGTCCAACTGGATACATGTCCTTTTTCAGTGGAGGCCCGAGGAGAAAAGCTCCAAGTACACAAAACATTTAATATCACAAGTTATTTATATCAACAGTACAATAATGTATCACAATACATTAGGAAAAATAAGATTGGTACATAGCATAATGGGACTTAATTATATTCAAATGATAAGAAGGAAAATACTAGAGAAGAGGTAGGGAAATTAAGGATAGTAGAGATAGCTTCAGGATAAGACAAGACTTGAAAGGATAGTTAGGTAGGTGGGTTAGGTTGTGAAGCTAAAGAGTAAAAAGGTCAGTGAGTAAAGCAGTTCTAAGAAATAAGTTTAAATAAGAAATTTTGAAGGAAAACAGGGTAGTACTTAGGAAAAGCAAGAGAGGAGAGATTAGTCAGGGTTATTACAAGAACATAACCAGTGGTTGGAGAGGAAATGTTTAAGGTTAGATTTGAATAGAGGGAGAGATGTAATAGCTGTAAGGTCAGTAGGTAAGTGGTTCCATATTTTCCCAACAAAGTTAGAAAAGAGAGAGTCTCCTGCAGAGTTATAAGAGAAAGACGTTTGCATCTGCATTTTATTAGTAGAGAGTAACTTTTTTAGGTTAGAATATGGTGTTATGAGTGTGGAGAGAATTGGGGTGTTATTGGGTTGATGAAGGACTTTATGGGCAATAATAAGTTGGTTGAATTGTAAAAGGTGAGGTAACTCTAGCCAACCTAGTTGTTTAAGGTTCTGACAGTGATGTGTCCTATATGGTGAGTTAGTGGCAAACCTGGCAATGTTATTATATGATTTAGCTAGTTTCTTAATATTTTGAGACAAGTTGGTATAAATGGGGGAGGCATATAATAGGGTAGAGATTAAGTGAGTTCTTGCAATTGTAGTTCTGGCTAGTGGAGTAAGAAATTGTTTGATTCTGTACAGGGATCCTAGTTTTTTGTTAGTAGATTGTATTGTAGTGTGTATGTGAGTGTTGAATTTTAGTTGGTTATCTATTGTGATACCAAGGAGTTTGGTGGTAGTCTCAGGAGATATAATGGTACCATTATTAGATTTCAAGGTAAACTGAAGAGGGGGAGATGAGTGTGAGGGTGTAAAGAGTAATAATTTGGTTTTTTTGGGGTTGAGGAGAAGACAATGGTTTAAGAACCATTTTTCTATAGTGGTGAACAATTTTTGCGTGAGAGAAAGAAGTTCAGTTTGGGAAGATGCTGAACAAATGATTGTGGAGTCGTCAGCATATTGTATGCAGGTGGAGAAGGGAACAGAGAGATGAAGATCATTGATAAAAATGGAGAATAGTAGTGGACCTAAGATAGAGCCCTGTGGGACTCCTAGGGATGTAGGAAGGAGTTCAGAAAGATTATTCTGCCAGAGTACAGCTTGTTTTCGGTTATCCAGGTAGGATGTAAACCAGTTCAGGGCAGAATTATCAAGAGATAGGGACTTTAGAAGGTAAAGTAGAAGTTTATGGTTGACCATGTCAAAGGCCTTAGAAAGGTCTACAAAGAGTGCTGACGACAGGGAATTATTGTTGCGATTTTTGTTGATACAGTTGGTAAAAGAAAGAAGGGCAGTGGTAGTACTGTGGAAAGGACAAAAGCCATGCTGACAGTTGGATAAGAGATTATGGTGGATAAGGTGGGAAATTAATTGTTTATGGATACATTTTTCCATAATTTTGGCCAGTGGAGATAGTAGAGCTATGGGACGGTAGTTTGAGTAATCAGCAGAATCACCTCCTTTGTGAATAGGAATAATATGTGAGATTTTCCAGATAGATGGAATAGTACTTTCTTTAATTGTTCTATTAATAAGTATAGAGATGGGGTAGGCAATAGCTGTGGCACCTAGTTGGAGGTATTCCCGTGGTAAATTGTCAGCTGAGGGGGTAGAAGGTTTAAGTTTTTGAAGTAAGGAAGAGATATAGGAGGTGGATATTGGTTCTAGGTGGAATGGAGGGGGTGTGGGGTTGGTAGCGGGCAAGTTGGCAGTATCTGGATTTTGTTGATTAGCTAAATTTTGTACAGCTGAAGTAAAGAAAGTATTAAAAGCATTTGCTGTTTGTGTAGGGTCATTAGTGTTGGAGCCAAGGGGATGTGGTGTGTCTAGTTTACCTGGGGATATGAGCCTGTTAATAGAAGTCCAGAACTTCGGAGGTTGTTGAAGGGAAGATTTTTGTAGTTGGATGTAGAAGTTCTTTTTGTCCTGTAGGATAGCTTTTTTTGTTATGTTTCTTTGTTGCCTGAAATGTTGTTGATCAGTTATGTGTTTTGAGGTGCGCCATTTTGCCCAGGATTTATTCCTGGCTAGGATAAGTTTTTTAGTCTGGCTTGTGAACCATACTGCTGGTTTATTTTTCACTCTGATGTTACGCATAGGGGCATGATGGTCAAGGATTGTAAGGAAGGTATTATTGAAATAGGATACTGCTTCATTTATTGGAAGGGACTTGAGAGGTTCCCAGTTACAGTGTTTAAGTTCGTTTAGGAACAGTTCCTGGTCAAAGTGTTTTTTACTGCATGCAGTTCTAACTGGGGGGGATATATTAACATTTGTTTTATGTCTAATTATGTATATTAGAGAGTGGCCACTAAGGTCATCAGGTAGGGTTCCTGTTATATAATTATCCTGTGGACGATTTGTTAGTATCCAGTCCAGGATACTTTCTTTGTTATTAGATTTGTTGATTCTAGTTCCAGAATTAATGAGTTGTGTAAAACCATGCAAATTGATCAGAGAGGATTGATTGGTATTATTGCATAAGTTCCAATCAGTGTTAACGTCTCCTAGTAGTAAGGTTTCTTGTGGGTAATTGAGGGAAAGACAACTTAGTAGGTCTTCTAAGTTATTTTGATTGTTACCTGGTGGGAGATAAGTGCAAATGATGTTAACTGATTTCTGGTTGTTTAGTTGTAGTTTTGAAATAATTATTTCTGCATTGTTATCAGAATGTAATTTATGGTTTATTTTGTTGATTTGTAATCCTGCTTTATAAAGTATTGCTACCCCCCCACCTTTTTTCTTAATGCGGTCCTGTCGAATGATATTGTAACCCGGGGGAATAATTTCCGTATCTAGTATTGTTGGTTTAAGCCATGTTTCAGTTAAACATAGGATGTCGAAATGGTGAACTTCTAGGAGAGCATGGACTTGAGTAATTTTGTTGCAGATACTACGAATATTAAGATGGGCAATTAAGAGTGATTTAGAGGATTGAGCTGATAAAAAGGGGATTGAATGAGACTGTTTACTGTTAGAATAGGATGAGTGAAACTTAGGGCCTGGGTTAGGATGAATGTCTCCATCTATTAGGGAGTGGAAAAGAGTAAAAGTGTGATATTGGATAGTTTTAGAGTAATAGTTAAGTAACTTTCGATGGTTAAGAATAGAATATTTAATATGAGTAAGTTGATGGTATTTAGCTTGGGTGTAGCAGGGGTTGGAGGTGGAATTAGAGAAGCTTATGTGAGAGACAGGAAGAGATATAGTAGCACCTTTAGATGGGATGAACAGAGTGTTGAGAAGGGGATGTTCATAGAAGGTAAGGAAGTAGGTTGTGGTAAAAGAAGTCAGCAATGAGAATGCTAGTACATATTGGTATAGGTTAGGCATGATAAGAAGAGGTAAAAATAAGTATAGGTAGAGATAGGAGGAAAAGGGGCTATTACCTGTGAGAAGGAGTTGAGATAATAGGGGGAGGATCTATATGTAGTGGATATGGAGATATGAGAAAGGTGTGGCTAGTAGCAAGTGAGTGGTTGGTTGGAAAAATAGAGGGGGAGTGGTTAAGAGGGTATAAAGGTAGATGCACTGGGGGCGGGTGGGAATTGGGGGCAGGGTAGGGGAGCGGAGTGAGCCCGAAGGGTGAACGGAGCGGGAAGATACCAGAGAGCGGAGTACAGCAGGAAACAATCAGTGAATGGGAAGAATTAACAGGTAAGTCAGTGGGTTAGAGAGATAGTGTGAGTTAGCTAATGTGTAGATTTATAATATGTAGAAATACTGGTGTCTAAAGTAACAAGGTAAGGTAGGAGAGGGTAGGTTAAAAAGCAGATCTGGGTGAAGTTACAGTTAAAGAACAAATGGGAAAGGATGAGGGATTCAAAAGATAAGCATATGAGTGGAAAAAAGAGGAGTAGCAGCAGAAGAAATGATAAGGGTGCCACCTTGTGGCCAGTTATGTAATTGCAGAGGACAGGCACCAGAGCAGGGGGCTCGACACAGATGGGGAGAAGAGGATTAATTGTGATGTGCAGGCAAACAGAAAATGATTGAGGAATAAATATGTATAAAAAATAAATAGTGGTATATATGGGGGGTGGGGATTTGTTGGCTGCTGGTAATTCAGGAGGGATGCTTAACTAGAGATACAAAAGTAGATATAGTCTGGTCAAATAAGGAAACAGAACATACTTAAAATATCGTATTAACTAGGTTTCACTGGGTAGTGAAGGGTATGACCACAGTAGATGAAGTTCCGTAAATTCCAGGAGGTTGGTAGGCAGGAAAAACTTTGTTTCAGTTTATCAATTGACCACTCTATTATAAGACCACTCTATTGTGATATTGTGAGATATTGCATATCTCTGTGTACAGCTATCATTAAATTTGCTCAGAGTTATCTACTTAGTTTAGCTCATAAAACCTTTTATATAATCCTAATATTTCTATTTTTTCTTATTGTTACTGAATTGTACTTTACAACATATACCTTCTGTCTTTACATCCGTGCATATAAACCTTGCATTTCTGGCTTCCACTGATAATATTGTTTTGTATTCTAGCTTATCTATCTGTATTCATTTAATTAGCTTTTTTATAATTCTCCACTTTCTGATCCCTAGTTCTCTGTTCCTTACTATTTGTACTAGTCTTGTGTACACTCAGACTTATACCCATGCAATTTGCCTAAGCACATTTTTCACTCGTCGCCTCCTTTTCGTTTTAATTTACTCAAGTTTAAGGAGTTTTGTTTCTATATGTCCACATCTTTATTCATTTGTTTCACTTGCCCTGCCCGGTCCCCACCATCTTCCTACCATTCTATAGCCTGACATTTCCTTATCTAGAATGCAGTGCACCACTATGATATCATTGGACATCTGCTTATCTAAACCCATTCAATTACCCCATCACCTTTCCTGCTGTTTAAATCTAGTAACCAGCCATGACGTTTAGACTGATAGCGGTTCTGCTGGCAAAGAGAAAGAAGGCCTTGACATTATCCCAGGTGACCTGAGTTCCATTAGAGGCTCGGGTACCTGCTGAAATTGGCTGAGATGAAGACAAATAATGATGAATTATCTACTCACCCCTCCAGAGGAGAGGGCTCGAGTGCATTCATGGGTTATGGCCATCTCATGAACTCTAATGATGATGTCAGAGCACTGAAAATAAGTTGTTGCTGTGGTTGGTGTGCAGGTAAAGATGGACATGTCGCTATATAGACCAGGCATTTCTCTCACAGCATTACTACATGTCCACCAGAGTGATATTATTGACTCCCCATGTCTGTGGGAAGTAGAACTTAAGCAGAACACCCAACTTGGCTGTAGTATGACAGTATGATACCTCTGGTTTCTTGTCTTCTGTTCATGGTCATATGAGGGGGGACCTGGGAATCATAGCATGAAAAGCCATAGAGTTCTCACCCAGAGGGATGTGTTGTGTTTGTGTCATGCTGTTACTTCCCTGCTGAAGCTTTTCTCAAGAAACCTCAACTTAAAATGGTATTTTCCCAGCTAAACTTTCCAACTTAACATACAGAAATAAAGTAATAAACCTACTATTAAAGAGCAACAGTCTACAAGATGTACAGGGGTCTGCAAAATATGTAGAAATCTTGATACAAAATAAGTTGTAGGAAAGGCGAGGGCTTTTTATGTGACCTATTTAAGAGCTGAACATTTTTCAGTCTTGCACAGCCGAGTTTGGAGATACTAATGTTGATTTGTTGTTCACATGTGATCTGACTCATACTCTATGTCATCCCTCAATTACAATGGTAGTACACTAAAGTGTAATGTATGGGGCTAGATGTGTCTGCTTATTTTAACATTTTTCCCTATTCCTTTCAGATAATTATAAATATACCACAGTGTGTGTGTGAATGGGAGGGTGGGTGTATTTGGGGATATAGTACAAACAATGGAATTGATGACAAATGTGGTACTCTGCAGGTAACCATCATCTGTACTACATTTATTTATTTATTTATTTATTTAATTTTATTTTACATTTGTTTACCGGGTTAGTCCAACTGGATGCATATCCATTTTCAGCGGAGGCCCGGGGAGAAAAGCTCCACACAAAAAAAAACAAATAACACATAGACTTACATACAGATAAATTCTTGGTAGCATAATAGTAAGAGACAGAAATAAGACATACAAATAAATTGACTTTTCCATGATATGCAAAGAACAGAAATATGGATTCATTAAAAACAATATACAGGAGGAGATGAGAGTTGTAGTGATATGGAGGGATGTGAGAAGAGAGAGAGGCCGTTAGGGAATGGCAGGAGGGAGATTAGGGACTTTAGGATTAGGGCGGTTTAGTACAAGGACAGAGCCAGTGAGCGTTAAAGAATAATTTGAGATTAGTTTTGAATTGGCTGAGAGAGGTAGCTAGTCTTAGGTAGTTTGGAAGGGAATTCCATAGATTTCCAATGGAATTTGCATAAAGAGCGTCACCACCCGAATTGTTAGATTTCGTTGTTTGTACCAGGACACTATTTGAAGAACGAAGGCTATTTAGATTGGAGTAGGGGGTCAAAAGTTTGTTCAGAGAGGGGGTTTTATCTGGTTCCTTAATTATTTTAAATGCTTCAGTAAGTTGGTTAAGCTTGAGAAGACTGGGGAGTTCTAACCAGTCAAGTTTTCTTAGGTTAAGGCAATGATGAGTACGGTAAGGTTCTGCTGTTACAAATTTGGCAATATGATTATAAGCAACAGAGAGTTTGTTAAGCTCGTTTTTTTTGAGGAAGGAAAATACCGGAGAGGCGTACAATAGGGTGGAGAGAAGGTGAGTACGTGCAATGGTTAGTTTGGTATTGGGAGTAAGAAAGTTCTTAATTCTGCACATAGAACCAAGTTTCTTGTTTACTGTCTTTATGGTTTGACTGATGTGCATGTCAAATTTGAGCTTATGGTCAATAGTGATACCTAGTAGTTTGGTATTGGTGACAGGCTCAATGATGGTGCCATTAGTGGACTGAACGTGGAAGGTCATATTATTAGAAAGCGGAGGGTGTTGCCCTAAAGAAGTGGCTAAGGTGAGTTAAATTAGTAGTAGCTTAGTTTTTTTTGGGTTTAGGATAAGTTTCCGTTCAGTGAACCATTTTTCCACTGCAGTAAAGCAGTGTTGGGTGACTACCTGGAGATTATGGAGAGAAAGATCAGAGCAGATCAACGTAGAGTCATCTGCATATTGAATGCATGTGGCTTTGGGGATGACTGAATGGAGATCATTAATGAATACGGAGAAAAGAAGGGGACCAAGTATAGAGCCTTGGGGAACTCCTATTGTGTTAGGTAGCAAGTGAGATAGCTTGCTTTGCCACTGAACTGCTTGTTGTCTACCAGAAAGGTAAGCTTTAAACCAGTTTAGGGCTGAGTTATCGAGGTGAAGGTTTTCCAGGGTGTGGAGCAACAGTTCATGATTGACCATGTCAAAGGCTTTTGACAAATCAAGAAATAGTGCAGAAGTAATTAGTTTGTTGTTACGGTTGCTATTGACTGAGTCAACAAAGGAAAGGAGGGCAGTGGTTGTACTATGATGGGGGCGAAAACCATGTTGAGTTTTGGACAAGAGATTGTTTTAGGTGAGATAGTGCAGGAGTTGTTTGTGAGCACACCTTTCCATTATTTTTGCTATTGCGGACAGTATTGCTATCGGTCTATAGTTAGAAGTTTCCGTGGAGGAGCCACCCTTATGAAGTGGGATGACGTAAGATATTTTCCAAAGAGAGGGGATTGTGGCCTCTGTACATCAGGCAAACTTATGTATTCCTCTGTGAAACTGGGATGGAGCTGTGGCATAGGAGTTAGCACTGCTGTGTAATCATTCTTAGCTCTCAATTTCTATTCTTTATTGGGGTGCTTCTGAGCAGAGTTTGCATGTTCTCCCTCATCTTTGTGGTCTTCTGACAGATACCCCAGTTTGCTCCCTCATTCTAAAGTGTCTGTGTCTGTGTGTACAATGCACACGATTTTTCTGGTGTCTTATGTCCATCACTAGCATTTAAATTCTACATTTAAAATTGAAGAAAAATGAATGCAAGTAAGGATAGACTTGTAATTGTAAAAATTGCAACAGAAGTGCCAACTTTCTGAAATGATAATGCTATCAAGAGTCAATGACTCACAGTGGCCTCAAGTAATCTTTAATCTACAGCAAACAGCAAAACCTAATGTTATGTTCCTAATGAATAACTGAAATAGTAAAATAAAAAGAAAACATTGTAACAAACTCATGTCTGTCTTAGCATTTCAAAGGTGTATGTAGCTGGTGTAAAACATTATATAAGTTAGACAGTATCATTATTACAAAAATATGAACCAGCATGCTGTCTAGTTAGTCTGTACACCTTGTATAATTAATTTCAGGGTGTGAAGCAAGGTGCTCTGTTTATATTGTAACAAGGCTGCAAATATATTATATGTTGATTTAAACTACACACAGATGAACACAGAGACATAGACACACAGACAGACAGAGTCACGCTTGCACACACACACACACACACACACACACACACACACACACACACACACACACACACACACACACAATCTTCCTTTCATATAACTGGCTTTAGGGACCAGAGAACCCTGCAGTCACTGGGGTCCCCTTTGCCCTAACCACAGCAAGTTATGTTATTTTGATATTTTGTAACATGTTTGTCAAACCAACAAAACCAACAATCTTGTGTGCTTAATAATCAGGTGGGCAAAAAGTTCATTCATACCTCCTTTACAATTCAAATATGTCTCTGGTTATACTAACAGAATTTTGTCAAGTAGCAAGCTTCACAATATCATCATACATGTTACCACAGAAATAATGCCCTAGACTTAGTTAAATCCTCTCCACTAGACGTAACATCACAGTACCTGTCACTGAAGGGAGCCCTTCTTCCTTGACTGTGTGTGGCTCCCCAAAAGCAACTGTTACTTAGGGAAGAAATATTGATTTTCTCATTATACTTTATCCAAAACAGGGTTGTGACCCTGTTAATATAAAGCCAGTAATCAGCGAATGAACACAAGCAAGTTAAATGCTAGAGACCAGCAGCCCAGAGTGACTGATCTCAATGTTTACCTTGGATTTTAACATCTGATGCTTCCGAGCTTCAGGGATGGTCTTCTCTTTCAGGGAGTTTTATAAATACTAGAAGATAATTAGATACTATAGCTCTCAATTTCTTTGCTCAGGAATTCTGGAAAAGCCAAAAATAATAGCAGAATCCATCCATGCTTCCTCAACCCCTCTTCCCATTTTGCACATGGGGTCGGGGGTGTCACTTCAGCAGTGACAATCATCTCAAGCCAAATAATAGTACAACAAAGGCTAAAAGTCAGAAACACATTTTAAATATTACTCTAATTCACAAAAAAAAGTTAGAACAACACATTTTGTATCAACATGAATTATTCGGACAATAAATATGAAACTCTGATATTTGGATTTATTGAATATAAACCTGAATTATTCATCAGCAAATCAAACTTTTTATGAGGACAGAACAAAATGTTGATTTAAAATCAGGGAGATTCCTTGAAATGAGGAAGACTGACAGTAATGTTACTCCTCAATGAGGTAAATAGAAGTGACTTATCCCTGCTGTTGTTTGATGGCTGCTAAACAACAGTCACTGATCTGGTGTGGCAGTAACAATGTTGCAAAATATATGGGAATTTGATGAAATCAGTGCAAAAGTAATATTGCTATACCTTATGCTTGTGCATTTTGTGTGTGTCTGCACATGTGTGTTTTGTGTGTGTGCGTGTTTTGTGTGTTGCAATGTAAGAGTAACACGCTGGCTATGGTTTATTTCACTTTCTAGCACAGACATTTTCACCATTACTCTTGTGTGAGCGTGGGAGGTAGGCATGGTTGCACTGTATTTAAAAGGAATAAGCTGTCCATATTTTCTTTCACTTACCATCACAAACATATACCCTACACATGATAGGCAGTTATCTCTGGTGGTTTGGCAGGAAGAAGATGTGTGTGAAAGCAACTGTTTATTGCCCCTGTGGAGTGCTGCGTAGCATTGGCATTTCACAGTGCTTGCTCGGTGGAGTTCTTCGCTATGATTTTTTTTTTCTGTGTGGAGGCTGCATGCCCTTCCTGTCTGTGTGTGCATCTATCCATGTGCTCTGGTTAACCCAAACATCTCAAAAACGTGCAGCAGGTGAAATGGAATTCCTCCAGTTTCCTTGAAGGTGAATAGGCAGTGTGTGTGTGTGTGTGTGTGTGTGTGTGTGTGTGTGTGTGTGTGTGTGTGTGTGTGTGTGTGTGTGTGTGTGTGTGTGTGTGTGTTCAAAAAATATTACTGAATTTTTCTCTGTGCACACATACAATAAAGCTGAGTGCATACATAACTCTCTTCTAGTAGCAGAAAACAAATGCATTTAACAAGTAATTATATTTTTAAAAGTAACACATACAATGCATTGCAGAATATTCAGACATTTAGAGCTTCTCAGAGTCTAGTGGCCTCCCATAGCACAGACTGTATTAATGGATTTTGACATGGATTTAATGGTGGCCTCTGATCTCTTTCACACCCATTCTAAAACATGTCCCTGTTCAAAGGTGTGTGCAGAAGGTTGATGTTGGTTGTATGTGGGGGGGGGGGGGGGGGCTGGGGACGGTGAGGTCAATATGTCTTTAATTTTTATCACAATAAAACCATTAATTTGCACAGGAGGTCATTAAAACTTATGCTGAGGCTGGGGACAGTGCTATCACGGTTTCATGTACTGCTCTCACAGACCTCAAGGGTGTAAAACAAGGCAACTACAACTTGTGCAAGGCGGTGTACTGTAACAGAGTGGAATGCATTGCTGTAACCATTTTTTTCACTTTCCTCACAGTCACACATCAGGCCCATATACAGGTGGCCTGGGAGATAGGAGTGAGAAGCCACACTATTTTCAAATGACTGTGGCTTTTGACTCTTTGCTTTCTTCTCAGCTTAACACCAAAGGGATGCACAGGCAGTGACTGTCCTTCTTGCAGAGTAGATGCAAGGCAATATTCCCACAGATGATTTGTGTATCATCACAACAATAGTCTTGTTAATTAATTGTGAGCTGCTATTTTGTCTGGTTTGAGCATTAAGCCCTGGAAAGAAAAAAACAAGTCTGAAATTCTTTTCTTAAGATTTTTGTTGACACCATCATTGGATTAAAAGGTTGGTAAAATGCTCTAAAATGCATCCCAGGGGGGTCAGTAACCCTACAGTTTCTGGGGCCCCCAGCTTAACTGAGTTATCTCTTAAATGGTTATTACTGTGCAGCTTTGATCAGGAAAGGAGTGTTGAAAGGATGCAAGGAAAAATAAAACCGAACAGCAACACTGAATTTCTTTCTTTAGTCATAATTTGTGTTAAAGTCATCATTGGTTAAACAGGTTGTGTAAAAATGCTTTAAAATGCACTTCCTATCATTTGGAAAGTCACATGGCTTCTTGAAAAAGGAGAATAGTGAGGCCAAATGTCCGAAAAGGAAGAAAAAAGGACTGTGCATGTCCCTCCATGAGATGGACCAACATCATGTGGTACACAAGCTTATCATGATGTAAGAGCATAACTGCACTTCATTCTGCATATACTACTTCTACAATTCTGCAGCATGAACTAAAAGTTTACTTAGGAGGGGTGGCAGTGACAGTGTGTGACTGGAAGTGTGCAGTGGCCCTCCAACTCATTTGCTGGGGCCCCTCACTAATTGTCTAAATGGATACAAGTATTCCGGAAACCTATTCATACATTTTCATTCTTAAAACATACAGAGCATTTAATAATGAGAATTTGTATTTCCGTCGACACAGTTTTGATTCCCGTTAGTGGCTGCTAATAACTGTTATCAGTATCCATATATTTTGTGTAATGATGCAGAGATGAGAATTTGAGAGTGCTTCAGCTCTTAGCTACAGGCAAAATAGCAATGTGTAAAAATAGCATTTGGTTTGAAGTGTTTGCTAAACCCTTTTTAACAGCCAGACTGTGCTATTAGAACTATTGATATATTACTTCTTTGGCACTGTAGCTTGTACTTTATGCACCATTTTGTATTCCAATGTGTTATTACTCATGTTTAAAATACTTCTAAAGTACAAGTAATTCACTAAAGCTATTACCATGATGATGTAGCATGAGGCCCGTCATATTACAAAGTCCCTGCATTCACACAGACACCATTGTCATTAGCTTACTATTGGACACTGGGGAATTTTCAGTTCATTAGTTTATCTAGTTTAGTTACGCAACTGTATCACATTAAGATGAAATCCAAAAAAATACTGCCCTCAATAAAACATCTACTAGGCTAACAATATGGTATTAAAACCCATCATTTCGCCTCTGTTTTCAAACATATACTCAAAATGCAAGCCATGTCTGCTTAGCTTGTGTTCCCAGAGTACATGCATCGATGCAATTAGCAGTTGTTAAGAAAACATAGAACCTCAGCAAGCACCCTTGCTAAGAAGGTCCGGATCCTGAATTTCATGCCTTGCTCCAATATGGCCTACCAAGACCATACAACATCTGGATGTTAGAACAACTAAAGACATTCTTAAATTACAGCTAATAGAGGAAACAATTTTACTTTGAGTCTAACCATGCTTGACAGTAGCAGTAAGAAAGCATAATTAGCTACAGACATTTGTTATGCATCATGGTGGACTTTGCTTGAAGAATGTAATGACTGAATGCAAAAGCGATACATATAGCCGAACAGCAGATGATGTTATTGCAGCTTGTTTTAGAGCACATAGTTTCAGAAATCTGAATATACAATGAGTGTTTCTAAAGCTGACATAAAACACATACAGACTGTGAAATGGTACTCTGTGCCCGTGGAAAACATGCGCATGGATGACTTTTTGTGTTGCACTGCTGATGTAAGACAGATTACTAAGTTAGTTATGTTTCATTATTGCATCGTGATGGCCAGTCATTCTCTGAAAAGAACATTTAGTAAAAATAAATAGTTTCCATGCATGCATGAATACATCCATTTTCCAAACTGCTTGTACTGATAAGGGTTGAGGTGTTAACTAATGAAGCAGGACAGACTAGAATTCACTATTCCCAGCAAATTTTCTCAGCTCATCCTGTCAGATGCCAAAGCATTCCTAAGCAGTCTAAAAGATGCAATCTCTTCAGTGTGTCATGTGTCTTTCCTAGGGCTTCTTTTCTGTGGATCACGTATGGTACATGTGCTATTAGAGATACCCAAGAAGGACATCTTCGGTTCAATAGAAGTCCCAGCCACCTCTACTGACTCTTCTCAACTGAAAGGAAAGAAGCTTTACTCCATGAGTTTTCTGAACTGCAAAGCACCTCACTCCGTTTCAGACTCTGAGCCAAGGAATCCTGCAGAACAATCTCATTTCTGCCACTTCAATCTTTTATTTTATCATTTCAGTAACTGCAAAAAAAAAAAAAACTGTCACCATGGATGATTATGTGGGTATGGACTAACAGGTAACCTGAGGGCTTCATCCTGTCACCCAGCTCCCAGTTCACTACAGCATACCTATAGTACTGCTATGGCCTCACCTATCACATAGTAAGCATTCTGCCCCCTACCCCACTCAGGAACAAGATCCTTAGAGCCCCCCCCCACCCCCCATTCTGCTAGCTGCTCTCCTGTCACTCTTTTTTAATGCACTAACATTAGTGCTAATTTGCAATTGCTGATTTTCATCCCGCCCACTTCAGACCTGGCAGCAAATCTCAATTCATGTCAGAGAGACTTCAGAACCAGAGGAGTGCATTGTTTATAATCAATAAAGCTGCAACCCTTGTGTCAACAGAGTGGAGGGTTTCTGAACCTCAAATGTACATTAAAAGTGTATACATGAAAATCATTAAACAGGAGGGGAGGGAAAACATATCCTTATAGGATGCTGCACCCACAGGGTACATATTCATCCTAACAGTGACACTACAGAAACATTTTTTGTTCAGCAAATTCAGAGACTGACAGTCATGCATCTGTGGTCCTGCTAATCTGCAATTCTTCAGCTCCTCATATATTGTATACTTCCTCCAGGACCACAGAAGACATGAAAATCATACTAGCAATCTTCCAATATTAGTGCATAGAAAGAGATGATCCTTTTTTAAACAACAAGGACAGAATCCATATTATTGTTTCTCATTGAGAGACACAGCTATTAGGTGAAATCATCTTTCCTGATCCATGACATACACTTTCTTAGAGATGCCAATGACCAGAGTTCCTCTGTAACTGAATCCTATCTCATTTTGCAAAAATGGGGCCTACTATCAAAGTTTGCCTATTAAGAGGTAATATTCCCTCTTTTCATGCAACTTTGAAAACATTGCAACTTTGCCATATTACTGCAGAACAGCTGTTATTCATATTCTTTAAATCATTTCACAAACCATCTAGTTTTATTCCTCTCTAGAGCTGTCAATAAATAATTTGATGTCTACAGCTTCTTTCAGCACAGTGAAATCTTATACTTCGTAACTACTGCAAACAACATTCTTTTCAGTATCAGAGCCTGTATTCACAGTTCTAATTAACAACATTTGCAAATGTATCTAAATTATGTATTGTCTGGATTGTGAGATATGAAATGGAGCAATGGACAGACACAAAAGCAAAAAAAAAAATAAACAGTTTGTCATTGAGAAGATAAAAAAATAATTAATCCATGTGTCCAACAACTAAAACTGTAGACCACAGATTCAGAGGGCCAAAACAAAAGTTATCAAAACTATGGTAAAAAAATACCTGAGCAAAGTTCACCAGACACTCAATGCTTTTAACACATTTATATTCTTTAATAAAAATCTTCTGAGGAAGTCTTTATTAAAGACAAGTGTTAAAAGACATTGAAAACATGGTGAACTTTTTAAAGAACTTTTACTATAGTTTATTAACAGTTACACATATTTAGCTTCATATGTTCTGCAGTTTAGAGATGTAAGCTAATAACCCTACTTCTCAATCTTTTCACCTTATAAAAGTCCACATTTCTAAATCCTAGGGAGCTACTACTTTTTTACTTCATTCACATTTCCTTCGATTTAGATATCCTTCTTCACTCCCTGCACCATCCTACCCACCTGTCACGTACCTTTTTCCTCCTCTTCTTAGATCCTAACAAATTTTAATTTGCATGTTTCTGACATTTCACCCCGGACCTACTTTACAACTTCTTCTATTGATCCTCCCTTAGAGGTTACCGATCTCCTCTTGCAGACATTAAATATTCAGGTACTTTTCATTTTTGAGTCTGGCTACAGATTTCAAATGTTCAGTCCACTAACATTATTGAAAAATCATCAGTTATAATGTTGGTGAAACTGAAATATGTTCTAAGAAGTGTTTTATGTATAGTTTCTTCAAATGTGTACACTTCCAATGTACAGATTTAGTTACAAATGTGAACATATTTCATTGTAGTTATGTAGGGGTGTGTGTGTGTGTGTTCTTTATCTGCAAGGGAAAAATGACTTCAACGTGTGTGTGTTCTTTATCTGCAAGGGAAAAATGACTTCAACATACTACAATAATATGCATACTGCAGTCAAGTAAGAAAACAATAAGGACAAATGAGTATAATATCTAACATTCATATTTATCTGAGGAACCTATAATAACTGATTTGTCATACCCTGCTGCTGCTTCAGCTGCTTATGAGATTCATGATATCAGCATCCAACAGGAATATCTAGTTTGGTATTTGAAAAGGCATTCTATTCCGTTGCTACTATGATGGATCTGTGGGCTAGAGACAGTATTCCATTGCCAGTGTCTTCCAGAATGATTTTATATATTCCAGAAAAAAAAAACATGCAGAAAACCTACAGTATGAAATTTATATATATATATATATATATATATATATATATATATATATATATATATATATATATATATATATATATATCTTTAGTTAATATAAACAAAATTAGTTCTTGCTGACTGTAACTTGCCATGGTCAAACAGACTTCATGTGCTCCAAACTGATGTGTAAAATAAATTATACAACGACCCCCTATTAATATTCCAAAACGTGCATGCTGATTGGTCAGCGTACATGTTGTAAATCAGAGTTATAGTAATGGAAAAAGGTCCGGTCATCGGGACTTTTTCCATTAGTATAACTCTTTTTTTACAGCAACGGAGAACGCAAGATCTCCGTTGCTTTTTACACACTGTCTAACTATGTTAAATGAGTTTAACATAGTGAGACAGCTTTAAAAAAAGTAATGGAGGTCTTCCTATCTCCGTTGCTTTTTTAAAGGTGTCTTGCTATGTTAAATGGGTTTAACATAGCAAGACAGCTTTAAAAAAAGTAACAGAGATTTTCCATTGCTTTTTTTAAAGCTGTCTCGCTATGTTAAACTCCTTTAACATAGCGAGGCACTTTGTAAAAAGCAACGGAGAGCTTGCTTTCTCCGTTGCTTCCACCCACAGCTCTGATGTACTGTGTAAGCATACGCATGCGCAGTACATCAGAACTGCCGCAGAATACTAGACAGCTACGGAAGGAAGGCAGCAAGGAGGCATCATACAATGCCATTATTTAAGAAAAGTAATTATTTTTTTCTTAAATAATGTCATTGTATAATAGCAATAACCCACTTCTGGGTGTGGGTAATGCTGGATTTACCCACGGTTGTCTTTGTTTGGCCACTCGGGCTTCACCCTCGTGACCAAACCACACCAACCGTGGGTAAATCCAGCATTACCCACACCCAGGCATGGGTTATTGCTATAATAAATCCTCCTGAATCAAAAGCATCTCCTGAGACAAAGGAAAAAAGCCAAATACTTTCTGCTTTTCCTATAGGAATGAACTGAATTTCTTTTTCTTATTATTTGATGTCACTTATATTAGGAATTAGAAATCATTTGATTTCTGCCATCATGAAGCTCCTTGCAAGAAAAATTAAACTTTGTGATCTCAATTCCATAAGGGAAGGGGGCATAACTCAAAATAAGACCATGACAAATGTAAACAATATAAACATATACATAATTGCCAGTCTATCTGGGGAATGTAGCAAGAGAAGGTAAGTACATTGCATATTTAAAATGTTAAAGAAACAATCTACATAGTCCTTAACCTGACAGCCTTGCATCAATAGTTCTTAATGTCATGCCTGTCCAAAATATATATTAAATCTTTTCAAAACACTCAATAGACTGTAGGAAAACAAAAGTTACTGAGTCATTTTGTGCTCTAAACACCTTTGTTTTTTTTCTTAAAGTTTAACATGCTGCAAATAAAAGAAAGCAAGTTTTTCTTTGACTGTTTTTTTTTTCCTTGCTCCCATTTTATTCATTTGTTTTTTGCTATAGGTCCAATTTAGTGTCAATTTCATGAAACCAATGTAGAGTATGCTCTAGGATGTCTAACATCTGGACGGATATTCTTGGGCCAGCATCACATTCTTTACATCTGGTTTGAATTCTCAGTCCTCTTATCTTTATCTTGCCTTTCTCTATTATTACTTCATCAAAATGGTGTTATCACTTATGAGAAGTTAGTTCCAGATTTACTCGCTTTTTCTTGAGTGTTTAATGCTTCAAGAGATGATAGTGTTGTTTCCCAAATGGTATTTATATACACGGACCAGTTTGCAATCCCTCACTTTATTCTGTTGCGTCTCTGACACCACTGAATGCACCAAAGATGGTGTACTGGTTGAAGGAGAAGAGAATTTTAGCTAGTGACCACGTAAAGACTAGCACACCTACTTATGAGCTTATAGGAACCATCGCAGGGAAAATCTGTTCACTGGTTCCTGATTATTTTGTATCACCTCTCTTCTCAGTAGCACAGCTCACATTGTGTACAGGTTAAGTATTCCTGGAAGCAGTCTGTTTTATGGAATTTATTAGGTTCATTGAGGATGATCACACCCAGTTTTCAGGAAGAAGGACACAGAAAGAGGTTGGGTTGTAGAATGCAGTTCAGCAGACTCCATCTCATTTTCTTACAATAACCAGATGTGTTGCTTTTATAGGAAAGAGCAAAGGAAAATGTTTACAATTATATACAGCATTCCTTTTCCATCACTTCTCTCAAATTTTGATATTTTTGGTAATCCATCATCCAAAATCTATAACACCGTTACTGTAATCTTCAGTGGTAAAGTGCTCTTCTCAGGACAAAGTCACACTGTATATTCAAGGATATTCCAGCCTGTTTCCATCTATTTTCGTAATATCATGCTATATTATGCACCATAACTTACATGCATTTTGTTAGTATCTTCAGGAAAAAGTAAATAAATTACTTCATACTAACATGTTTATTTTTTCATCCCTCCCATCCTAATAATCTGTCTCAGTCTTCTTTAATTCCACGTCTGTTATGCGTAATTAACTTATTTTAAATATCTATCTCATTTAACAAACTGTTTTTCTGTCATAAACTTATCACCTCCTTATTTGTTGTGTTTTATTCCTACTTCCCCCAGATACTCTCAACCAGCCAAACACCTGGATTTACTTGTTATACTGACGTAAGAAATTGTGTGCCCCTCTCATGCCTTATCTGAATACTCTAACATTTTAATATTTTTTCCTCCAAATTCACCTTCTAGCCTTCATCCAATAGTTGATGTGCTAATGTCTTTTTTCATCTTCACCCTTTCACAATTCACTTGATGTCACATCCACCTTCACAGGCATCATTTAGCCCAGCTTCACTACCAGGTTAACTAATAGTTTGGCCTTCCATTTATCCCAATTTATATAATTTTCCACCTTCTGTTTACTTTATATTCTAATTTTTATGTTCCCCTGATTATTTCTCCTAACAGCTTTATGTCAGGAGCATCGGACATGTTAAAGCCTTATTTATGCACTTTTCATAAATGATTTGCACCGTTAAAATGTCGTCATGTTCCCATTATTACAGCATTGTGACCATCAACATTCAGTTCAGCACCATCACCACAGCATTATTTTCTTTGATTTCTTTCCAGATGATCACTCATTCCTTTTACACTTCTCTTTGTTCAGCACTCTTACCACTCACATTGTACCACTTAGTATCTAATATCAAGATTTATTTGTATCCATCTTTGCTTTCACCCAGTTATAAACGCTTAATGGACATTGTATATCTTCTTTATACATAGAATAAACAAATGAAGTTTGTACAAAACTATATTGTCCCCATGTAGCATTATTATTATAATTATTAACATAGTAGTAAATCTTAACTAAACAATTAAGTTATATTATTTTTACAAAAAAGTTCACAGCCTACCCCTCAATGTCTCTTCTAATTCAGACTTAGTAGGCATTATCTATTTTCTGTCTATAATAAATGACCAAACAGAGAAATACACAAACTTTGAAGCTACCAATATGGTTCCTTGTGGTTCACATTTACAGATAATTTCTTCTTCTTGAATGCAATTTTGATTTCTAGGATAGTATTCAGTTTTCCTCAATAACACAATAGAATTTTATCATATATGATAAGGTAAACAAGATGCCTGTTTGCACATCTTCACTTTTTTAAAACATGTAATAGACCTAATAAAGTTAACAAGCAACTAAACAATAAAATAAGCCTTTGCGATTGTTTATACTTTTCAAAGCAGTTTGTTCTTCTAACACAAAATTTTCGTCACAACCTCATTGTGTTCCCTACATACACCTATATGTACATATTTAAATTTCCTCAAAAGTTATTATAACCTACTTTCAAAATAATGAAAACATAAGGAAAGCATAGCAGATTCATTTTTCTTTTGTGGAGCATTAAAAACATGATTATCTGTTCTTATCCAGCTGTCATATTCAAATTGCTGTTCAAACTTTGTGTGTATTATCTATTTTCTATTTAGAGAGGGAAATACTATACAAATTTTAAGACATCCTCCTGATATTACAAAGGTGTTAAAAAAAAAATTCAGGAATTCTGAGATAAATAAGTTCCCCTTTTGTTTCACATTTCCTGAAAAGCGCTTCTTTTTGTTGCACAGATGTTAAAGTACAATATTCAAATGTTCCCTGTGATAGATACTCCATCAGGCTCCTGTTTAATCAAACATTCGCTGTGATAGATGCTCCATCAGGCTCCTGGTTAATCAAATGTTCCCTGTGGTAGATGCTCCATCAGGCTCCTGGTTAATCAAATGTTCCCTGTGATAGATTCTCCATCAGGCTGCTGGTTAATCAAACATTCCCTGTGATAGATGCTCCATCAGGCGGCTGGTTAATGAAATGCTCCCTGTGATAGATGTTCCATCAGGCTCCTGGTTAATCAAACGTTCCCTATATTAGATGCTCCATCAGGCTCCTGGTTAATCAAATGTTTCCTGTGATAGATGCTCCATCAGGCTCCTGGTTAATAAAATGTTCCCTTTAATAGATGTTCCATCAGGCTCCTGGTTAATCAAACGTTCCCTGCGATAGATGCTCCATCAGGCTCCTGGTTAATCAAACGTTTCCTATGATAGATACTCCATCATGGTTAATCAAACATTCCCTGTGATAGATGCTCCATCAGACTCTTGGTTAAATGCCATCTCATGCTACTCTAATGTCGTTTAAATTTGATCCAGTCAAAGTAACTCAAAATTTAAACTGACTCCACTGGAATGGCTTTTACTTTTTCAGGAAATCTCTTCCTCTATTACTCAATTTTCTTCATGAACTCAAAATGTTTGCTGCCATATTTCCACATATCCCTAAATGCACATGGTTACATTTCCTTAAATGCTGTCATAACATACTTTCAAAGCAAAGAAAGCATAATAAATCAACATTTTCTTTTTATGAGGAATTTTAAATATTGTGCTTTATTCTACCTTTAATTAATATTATACAACTGCAAATTATTCTGCATATTGCTTGACCATACCACATGAAAGCATGTTATCTTACTCCAATGGGTCTATATTGTATCATCGTACTCCAATGGGTCTATATTGTGTCATCGTACTATCACTTCAATGAACGACATTTCATTGAAAATGTCATTCATTGAACCCCCCCCCCCCCACATCCCCTGCTAATTATATACACAAACTCTGAGATCACACTACAGTGGAGAAATGGCAAATTTCCCAATCCCTACCTAATGCAATTTCAGTAAGAACAGTTCGAAGAATGACATGTTTTACAAAATGTCGTTCAAAATGCCATTTCATGAACTGTTCTTTCAATGATATAATAGGGACCCTATTCCAACATGGACAGGAAGTAAATCAGAGAAAGAATAAAATACATACAATTATTTAAGCAATGATGTCTTACTCCTTCACATGCTAAGGATATTCAAATTGTTTGTCCCTGAAAGTATTGTACCAGTTTCTGTTTTTTTTTTTTTTTTTTTTTATTACCAGTCCTGTTGGATATATCACAGCTCATAATCTCACCACTTATCTTGCATTTCCGGCTCATGGCTCATATCTAACTACACAATATCTAACTACACAATCTACCCATTCACCCCACAACAGAAGTTACTCTTACCAATTTAACAATATTCTCAGATGAACTTGACTTTTCTACCACTCAGCACCATTTTCATTATATCACTATTTTTCAATTAATTTGTCTAATTTTCTTTTGGCTCCATTTTTGGCTGCATCAGTTTCACTGGCAGTATTTTTTTTTTCTTTTCACAAATGCTCCATCAGGATTGTCAAATGCCAACACTTATTTCAAATGCCATTAATTTATCAAGAAATACCAAATTAAGTTTTAGTTCCTAATACTTATTATTCCTCATTGCATCAACAACACATGAATGGCCCTAAAAAGTAACCTATAAAAGATCCTCATCCATAAGTACTGTTGTACAAGTCACAGCTAATTTTTGGCCTGGTTGCCAGAGCTTTTGGAAATTTTCTGCCTGGTTGCCTTAGCTTCAGAGTACTTGTTCTATCTTATAACAAGTCAAAACAGAATCAGTGTTGACTAGGTATTCTATACCGAATTTCCTTTTCAGATAGTTGCAAGCAATTTGCTGATGTAATAGTGAAGGAGTCTTTAGTAAAATCAATCCATTCAATATGACATTTTGACTTTTACATTCATGTTTTTCTAACCTGTCAAATAATCTTAAATTGTAGTTGTATGCCTTATCCTCCAATCAAGTGGGATCAGACTTATTTTGATCAAGTCTTTTAACTGTCTCTGATACCTTTCCCATATCTTTGCCTTCTGCTACCTAACTGGCTACATTACCACCTGATGAGGACATAGCCTTCATGGAAATGGTCACTAGTAAAGGTGTTGATATATGTTTCTTCACATTTTATATGCATGTAGTCATGTCACTTAAATTTACAGCAAATTTATTGACTTCAACTCCCTTGAACATATTCAACATTTAAAAAAATAGTAATTTAAACTTCTCATTTAATATATATATATATATATATATATATATATATATATATATATATATATATTTTTTTTTTTTTTAAACAGGTATTTCACTGAATTTCATTTCACCCCTACCACATCGCTAAAAACTCAAGTTACTGAAAACTCATTTACTGAATCTCATTTCACTGAACTGAATTTAGTATATATGGCACTGCGTAGAGTACTGTAAGGCAAGTAAAAGGTATATGCCCTTTCCCTCACTGTAGTGTGATTCTGGAGTTAGTATATATAGTTAGGGAGTGGGGGGGACAGCCTCCTGCACTTGGGGGGGTAGGGGCATAGCCCCACCTTGTTTGTTTTATATTGTATTTACCAAAAACTTCAAAAGAATACATTTTAAACAATAGACATCCATAATTACAACACCAATGATCAACTTTCTATCCTGAAGACAATATGTACTCAAAATAAGTGTGGGGGGGCTATGACCCCCACACCTCCCAATGTCGGGGGCTGTGCCCCCACGCCCCAACTATATATACTAACTCCATATATATATTAACTCCAGGCTTGCACTACAGTGGGGAAAAGGGCATATACCTTTTACTTGCCTTACAGTACTATACACAGTGCAATATATACTAACTGCAGTTCAGTCAAATGAGTTTTCAGTTATTTGTGTTTTCAGCGATGTGATTGGGGTGAAATGAAATTCAGTGAAATGAGATTCAACGAAACAAAGTAGACCCATATTTAACATATAGGAGGAACCATTAATAACAGGGAAATTCAGCCATGCAGTGCAATATTTTGTAATAAGTGCCTCATTCATGTGAATGAGAACATTTTCACTTTTTCTGAGGCATACTGTTTAATTTTTTTTTCACTGAAAAGTTCTCGGACTTCCTGATTTAACTTGAAATTCATGTGATCAAGCTCTAAGATAGCTTGAATGATGAAACCGGGCATAGAATAAATCATTAGAAAAATGAATTACCCTGGCTTACCTTATCATATATGACAACATTTTATGAAACATTTGCTGACCTTAGCAAGATTTATTTTAATATGTAAATAGTTTCAGACTTTTAGTTGAAAGTAAGATGTCAAAAATTATTTTTTTTAATTTGCAGATTTTATGTTGAAAACAAGATGAAAATTGTGTACATTTTATAAAAACATTAGGGGCAATTTTCCAGTGACCCTGTTGAAGACCGAATAAAATAAAATAGCATTTGCTCCTTTATTAAGCAGTTTGCTCCCACTGTCAAATGCATCATTCTGAGAAAGTGTCCCTCTTCCAGATGCCAGTTAATTTGAATTTTTCAATTATTATTTAGTGGTTAGAGCATATTAGTTCACTACTAATATGCCAGCTGTGCAGCTCCTGTGGTTACTACCATTTCCAACCAGACTAATGTGCATCATATTGTCACAGTTGTAAGATGAAGAACCTAAAATGTGCTGAATCTCAGGGGAGGGGGTATGAAGCTATTATTTTAGCCATGATGCTCAACACTTTTGGAATCAGTAAATTTAGAGTTATGTGTATATGCAGTGTAGAGTTACCTACAATGGGTCATGCAGGGAGGCATTTCTTCTGCAATCTGTTTCTTTGATTCAGTAATACTGTGAATCAATGGTTGTTCGACAATGTTAGTGAATCCATTATTTTTATATTTGTACATGTTGCTTTAACATGAATTCAGACTATCCAAAAACAAAAGTGATCAGGACAGCTGAAAGGTTCTGAATGTAACTTTTATTGCAAAAACATTCAGAACCATTTGGCTGTCCTGATCATTTTGTTTTTTGGATTTTACTTGGTTTACAATCTGCAGTGGCTGCTTTTGCTGTTTGGTTTATTATGAGTTCAAGCTGTGTTAACTGTTCAGTTATGAAAATTTTCAATATAAAAAATGTGACAAAGTTTTGACACCTCATGAAAAAAATGAATAAAACTTGCATTCCTACTTGAAAGGTAATTCTGGTTGGTGACCATGATATCAACTTTCTTTAGAGGTTTGAATAACCTTGCTATCATTTTTTTAATTATCTCCTAAAAGATAATATTATGCTGAAATGCTTGTGAGTAATAACAAATATATCAAATCACATAGCCTACACTGAACATCCGGGATCTTCCATCCATACTCATGTACTAAAGAAGTCATGTGTGTGTGCAGTTAGCTATTTTGTAAACATTATTACTCTGTAAAAGTCACACCTATTTTATTAACCAGAATCATCAATCTCAAGGCAGACTATGCACACTGAGAACAAGGTTACGTTCAGAGAGTGTAGCAGCAATTGTCACAACTTGGGATCTGTTGGATAGCCAGTTTAGGGGTTTGCATCAAGTACACCATTTACAAAACCAGACTGAAGAGGGTTAAGTTCAGGTAAGTTGTCTAGGTCTGCATAAATGAGTTCTACTATGATAAGTTCCAGGATTTTGCATAAAAGGCTGTTGAGGCTGATAGGTTTACAACTACCTGGGTCTGTAAAAGAGCTGACCTTGTTTAGAGGAGTCACAGTGGCTGATGTCCAGGCCTCAGTCACAAACCCTGTAGACAAGCTGAGGCTGAATAGTTTAAGTAAAGGCTCAGACTGCACATATGTAGCACTGATGAAAATGCAATCTGGTATGTTATCTGGTCCTAGAGAAATATTATTTTTAGGCTTTTACAGAGATTATAAGACTTGTTCCAAGGGGATTACAGAGGAAATTATAGTTTTTGGGAGTGTGGGTGCAATGATGTGGGTAGGTAGAGTAAAGGTAGCACTAACTTCATCTGCTAATATATTGGCTATATCCCTGGAATCAGAGGGTGTGAGATTATTATGGATGACCTCAAAACATTGTTGGACAGTATTTAACTTTCTGATACAGTTGAAGAAAGATTTCTAATCTCCTTTGCTATCTGTGGCAACCTTAAGTTCATATTCTGTTTTATATTTTTGGATAGTGCTCTAAAGTTTCATGCTAGCATGGTTCAGCATGGTCCATAGGCAGGGGTAGGGGAATCTTTTGCACCTTTTCATTATTTTAGGATGGGGCAGTGGTGCAGCAGTTTACGTTGTTGTCTCACAGCAAGGGGTTCTCTGTATCAGTTCTCATCTGGGGTGCCTTCTGTGTGAAGTCTGCATGTCCTCCATGTGCTCATGTGGGTTTTCTCCAGGTATTCTGGTTTCTTCCCACATTGCAAAGACATGCATCTGGGCATTTCCCCCAACGCCTCCACTGAAAATTGGCTCGTTCCAAGTCGGACTTTCCTGGTAAACAAATGTTAAATAAATAAATACATTTTAATGCTTTTTTATATAAATTATTTATATGGGAATTCCACCAGAGAGATGTAGTCCTGAATTTACCATTATATTAAGGGCAGATGGGTACTGCTTTTCTATGCAGCTGTTTAGGTGCTGGTAAAAGTTAAAAGGGCTAGGATGCTAAGGATAAGGTTTGGGACACTACAGTCTCTAGTGGACAGGTTTATGATTTGTTCCAGTGCATTAGCATTAACGAAGTCTAGAAAATGCTGACATGCATAACTATTATTAGAGATGTAAGTGTGACAGTCAATGATGATGTACTTGAAATCTCCCCTAGCAAGGAGGTACTTGGCTTGATATTTAATGCCTCAGTGGTGTTATGGTAATTTCAGTGATATTTGGGGGATATTGATGAAGATCGGTAGCTAGCAGCTTCAATTGATTAAGGGTGATTTGAATGTCAAGATCTCTAGGTAAGAGTTATGGGTAGTTTGATGTGGAGTAATGGTACTTCTACCAAAAAGTGATATCCCCACAGTTATCCATGACATCCAGCATCCAGTGCCATACCCTAATGTAGTGCCCATCATCTACAAGCTAAGGAGCAAAAAAAAAAAACAACAGGACTTCAAGAAGAAGAACCAGTACAAAACTAGGACTTTCATTAGAGCATACACAAATAAAAAACAACTGATTAAGCACTTTCATCCTGTGCTCATAGGACTTCATCAGAATCAAATTTCACAATGTGTCAATCCATGTTTTATACACAGAAGTTAATTCCATAGTTAAAGGGATTCACATTAAAGACACACACACAATAATGAATATACTTAATACACACTACAAAACGTTACCCTGAAGATGTTCAAAATCCACTACTAAACAAAATAAATGAAATAATAACAAAGGTAAAAACCTTTGAACATTATCAAAAGCCATTAAATAAAAAATATAAAATAAATAAAACCAAGTGTCTATGTTAGCGCTCTAATATTAAGAATGGGTAGTAAAAAAATAACCTCATTTAGCCCTGGGAACTTGGAACCATGCAATTTAAGTTGCCATTTAATTTATTTTTCTTCTAATTTGTACTTGACAGTACCTCCTCTGGGATTTAATCTCACCTGATCTAATATAGCAAATTTATAATTATTAAAACTAGCACAAGTCATGGAATGCTTATACAAAGCATTAGTAATAATCACCTTTCAATATGGTATTGTTGCTCATAAATCCATTGACGAAGAGTTTTTTCTATTTTACCTATATAAAAAGTGGACATGCCATACGCTTAGCTAAATAAATGACCTCTCTTGATTGACAATTACCCCCAAGAGACAACTTTAGACTTAATACCATTGTCTAATAGTAATCCTTCACCTTCAAAAATAAAAGGAACATTGATTACATGAGCCACATTTAACCATACCATATCCTAAGGCATGGGTTGAGTTTTGAGATGTAAATTCAAATTCAGTTTTCAAATTAGGGGCTGTTTTATAGGTTAAGACAGGATTAGTCCCCGCTGTTTTATAAAGGTCCGTACTGCTTTTCAAAATATTCCAATTATTTTTAACTATATTCTGAACATCTTGTACAGAGCTATTTTACTGTAGAATTAAAGCTGTCTCATATTTGGACATTACCTCTTGTTGTCCGGTTTTCCCCAGGCCAGACCCTAATAAAGGTAAATATATCCTTTCCCATTCAGACTCTACATAATTTTCTTATGTCACTACTTTTAAAACTATAGCAAGTCATTTACTACATTTGTAGCTAGTGACTTGCTACAACTTATACCACTTAAGTACAGCAGAAAAACAATATTAAAATTCTGGTATGTAAATGATCGGTAGTCATCTCCCAGTCATACCCCTTAACACTCTGCACCCAAGACTGCTGCCCCTCCACCCACGACTATCTACACTACTATCTGAAAGGTCTGAAAGCATGATAAGTTCTAAACTCTGGCACAGAGGGAGAGCTTTCGTTACACTGAAACCGTATCTCAGCAACTGCACAAATATGAATGTGTCCAAGTTGAAGGAGACCCTGACATTCTGGCATCTTCTATTTATACTAGTGCCACCATGATATAGTCAAAATTTGTGTTCAAGTCTGTTATAGGTGTGACAATTGGGGAGAAATGGGTGAAGGCTGCCAGACTAGTCAAATAGAATTTGATATATAATTCTGGCATTTGTAAATAAATGTAAAATACAGGCATGTTTTCTTGAGTGTAGAAAAACACTGTAAAATGTGAACTTCAAGACTGCTGCAACATTGCCCCCTTGCTGTAAAGAAAAACTAAGTCAAGCCTTTCAAAATTGTCTTTTGAAATTAAAATGATTTTATGACATTCTTTGATCTTTAAAGTTGGTTCTGGTCAGGCTGGCTGAAGACATTCTGTCTATTGTGTTAACTAAGGACTAATTGCTAGAATGTATATGTGAAATGCCTTTTAGTGTTGTATTCTCCTGTGCAGGTGTTAGTTGGCTAAATAATGTAAATGAAGTTTCTATTAGCCTGGGAACTCAGAGCAGGTGTCAAGATGATGCAATATGAATACTGGGAAAACCTAAGTGTCAAAAATGATGTAATCTGGGAAGGACCCAGAGACATGTTTGTTAGTGATGTTTTATAAACTATTTCTCACAAGAGACTAAAGAGCATTTTGATCTTAATATCCAACTTACCAGCACTCTGCTTATGCTCACATGTAAGTTTCTAGCACTGTGATTTCTTGTAGGAATAGTTAAAGCTAGTAAATATTAATTAGGTATTTTTCTTTGAAATCAGACCTGTCCTACTGTATTATTTTAAGTTTCTGTGTGATCTCTGAACTCTTAGATATCTCTGTAGTGTAGTAGTTTTGTCTTGTGTTTTAATTATTTATTATTAAATATGTTCAAAATCTTCTACCTGTGGCTGATCTGTGTAGAGATAAGCTCTAAAGTACATTGCATATTTATATAGAGTTTATTGTAATAGGCCACTCTGATAAGCCTTAGACTGTATAGTTACATTACTATTGGATAATAATATTGCACAATAATAATTGGACACCCTTTTAAGGGCCTTTTAGTAGCTGATATTATTAACTGGGTGGTGGCAGTAATTACTACCGTATAGTCTGGGTAAAGGGGCACAGCTGGAGAATCTGTGTCAGCCTTTCCCAGCAGTGTCTGTGAAGTTGTATAAATACTTATCTCAGTGTGTGTGTTGTGTCAGCTACTTGGCAGGGACATGAAGCACTGGTTGGACAGAGAGGGTACTAAAGGTTTTAGTTTGCCCAGTTAGGCTGAGACCTGGACCCTATAGCTGTGCCAGTGAGGAGTCCTGTTGGGGACCTGGTGAGCAAGGGAGCAACCAGCCCCAGACTGACGGTGTTCTCTGTGTGCACTTAAGGGCAATTGTACTTTACTGTGTGTATTAGTCATCCTTTCCTTTTCTATGAGATGACCTCCCTGGTGTTAGTGGTGAGGATTGAGGCTTCTTGATTGCTGGGCCAGGGCACGGTCGTCACAATAGGACTCAGCCTAAAGGAACTATGGGAGCAGCAAAGGCTTTAACCAGTATGTGAAAGTGCTGGTATGTAGGGTGTAAGCCATCCCTGGCAAAACTGAAAATCTTAAGTACCATCTCATTGCAGACTGATGCATACTGGTCCTGCCTTAGAATTACACAAATTACACAGACAATTGTTACAATTAATTTTCTTGTTCTGGTGTCTAGGCATCATTCTTGGTTAAGACAAGATGTTACTCAAGACCAGTGTTTTTCCTTCTTCCAACACATGTATAGTAAATCCCATCATTTATTTATTTAACATTTGTTTATCAGGAAAGTTCAACTTGGAACAAAGCCAATTTTCAGCAGAGGCCCTGGGAGAAACACTCCCGGCAAATGTCTTTGTAACATGGGAGGAAACCGGAGTACTTGGAGAAAACCTACACAAATGCAGGGAAGACATGCAGACTCCACACAGAAGTAACTCCAGCTGAGAAATGAACTGGAGAACCTCTTGCTGTGAGGCAACAATGCTACTGCTGCATCACTGCACCGTCCAGATCACGTCTCTCTGGATGTCCCTCTGGATGAAGTATCTCAGGTCATTCAGTTCCACATGGCACACCACTAGGTCATAGTCATACTTGTCTGATTTAAGGTTCTTTAGTGCTCATGTAACCTTACAGATCCTGGCTCCAGTCAAGCAACTTACAGTAACCCTGCTCTTTTCCAGTCTGGTGAGTGTGTAGTCTGTAACTATAAAGTGATCAATGTCTAAACCATTCCCTTATGTGGAAGCAGATGTAATGAGCATTATGGGCTTAAGCCACCTTACATGATGACTCCTGGGTGAGCTATGTGGATGTATAGTATGTGTGAGGGGAGAAGTAGTAGATGTTGTCATGTGTGCTGGATGCTGGATATTTTAGAGTGCGTTCTAGGAGGTTTTGACATTTTTTTCTTTACAGAATCAGCATAAGTTATAGGCCTAGTAGCGTGCTGTGACTGATGTGGTATTGTGGAGGTACAATGCCTAATAAAAGTGTACTGATATAAGAAATTTGCCTATATGTTTCTTAAATATTTACATCTCTCATGGATTGTACCAATTGGCAGCAACAGTGAACCATTTTAACCTTTGGTAAGTATAATGGAGTTGCTACATTGCCTCAGAGAACTTACTGGAATCAGGTTGCCAGTAGATGGAACGAGAGCAGACTGCTTAGCCATGTTGCCAGAGAACAGAGAACCGACACTTGTCTGGTGCACTGGGATTGGAGACAGGCTGCTATAACAGACCCTAAAGATTTATGGATGAAGTATTTAGGGTGATATGACCCATGTTTGAATAGCATCTCAATCACTGAATGAGACAGATGGGGAAGGCAGAAGTAACATGTGGTACCAGCTTACCTCTGTTGGATGGAGGAAGTGGTGTTGGCAGGTGGATCATTGCCACTATGTAAGCTGAGTTTTGTGTGGTGACAAAAATGCAGGGATCGAGGATGTAAACTTGGCTATCACAAGCTAGTGATGTTAGTCCTCAATAATAAGTGGGTGGAAGTATATATCTACCCAGAGAGTGTATGGGATTTCCGACAGGAAAGTAGGTGCTCATACTTGGCTTTAATAGAAATTATGTAATTTCTGGGATGCTGGGAAGGGCACAGATTGCATCCACAGCTGCCTGGATAATGGCCATCTGGAAGCCTCTTTTCTCTGTGCTGGAAATACCTATTAAAGGGGATCGAATGATATACACACCTTGTCACACAAGTCCACTCACTGACTTTTATGCTTCTTCCATGCCATGATTGCTATATACTTGTAAGTTCTAGTTTGCACAATGGAGGAGATCTACTACCTGTTAATCTGCACTGTGTTAGAAGCAGGCGTTAAATACATTATATCACACTGATAAGTCCACTTACTCCACTGAAGCAGAGACTAACGGAGCTACCAAGTAGTCCTGACTCCTAACCAAACAGCCAACATTTTCTTCTACCTACTTAGTGATAAAATTGCAGCATGTTCCTTTCCCAAATAAGTGAAACAGAATGCCATGCACTTTCCCTGTACTTAAAAATAATGAACATGACTACACTTTTAAATGCAGTTAACTGTCGTCATGTCTTACACCATTCTTACAATGATACACAATATAGGAACACAATATACAATGAATGCAACACAATATGCAATGAATGCAACATAACATGCAATGAATGCAACACAGTATGCAATGAATGCAACAAAATATGCAATGAATGCAACATAACATGCAATGAATGCAACACAATATGCAATGAATGCAACACAATATACAATGAATGCAACACAATATGCAATGAATGCAACACAATATATAATGAATGCAACACAATATACAATGAATGCAACACAATATGCAATGAATGCAACACCACACATATGAAACTGCACCTGTGCAGTACATCACTACATCATGAGAGTGGAGTGGTTTCTGGCCCAGAAATTGTAGTTTATTGGCCATTTGGGCAGTTTTTCCATGTCTTTCAACTTTCTGGTTTAAAAGCCCACATTTGTGCTCGTTTCCTACCTTTCTTGTAACTAGTCTAGTCCAGATAGAGATTTGGTGTATCCAGGACTGTTTGTAAGCTTCTGAAGCCCACAAGCCTTTCTGTATTGGAGGGAAGCCTTCTAGCTTATCAGTGGGAGTGGTAAGCACTATGTAGCCTATCTACAACAAGAGTGGTTTCTGACCCAGAAATTGTAGTTTATTGGCTGTTTGGCAGTTTTTCCATCTCTTTCAACTGACTGGTTTAAAAGCCTGCATTTGTGCTTGCTTCCTATCTTTCCTATAACTAGTCTAGTCTAGATAAAGATTTGCTGTATCCACGACTGTTTGTAAGCTTCTGAGCCTCCCAAGCCTTTATGTGTTGGAGGGAAGCACTCTAGCTGATCAGTGGGAGTGGTAAGCACTAGGTAGCCTATCTACCACAAGATCCAGGTACAGATTCTTAGTTTTAGCACTTGAATTTGCTTATTCGTGCTCAGCACTTGTTCAGAACTTGTTGTTAGCACCAAATAAGCTACAAATTACTACAGCACTCAACCTTCCTCTTTACCGAGAGGAAAACAGCTTTTGTACTTACTTTCTTCACTTGCTTACAGAAAACCAGCTCTTATAATCACTTTCCTCACTTGTCTAGAGGAAAGTAGTTTTTTATTCAGGCATGTCCAAGGGTCAGCTCCCAGTGTTCTCTTCTGTCTACCTGATGAATCTGGGCATCCTGGGGCAATGTAGAAATTGCCTCATGTACACAGACAACCCTCTCCTCCTACGACCCAACACCACAACCTTGTGAGAGATGCACTTATCTAGCCAAACTGGAGGTAAAGCTCTCTCCAACCAAGACTGAACTTGATAGTCAAGAAGAGAAGGTAAACACTTGCACCACACCACACTCATCACATAGTCCCATTAAACCTACACCACCAAAATCCATACACAGAAACACAAAAACATTCACAGAGGCTCTCAATAATAATCTTCTCAAGCAACAGAGACCTCCAAAGCAGAAACGCAAGCAACCTCCACCACCCCCAACACAACCCAAATGACACATAGCCCACAGACTCAGTGTGTCATTAACCACAACCCGTAAGTCAAAACAATGTACCCAACACACTAGTCATAGGTGACTCTATAGTCAGGCAGACTGATGTCCCACTCACCAGGCTAAACAAGGCGAAGGTTACTGTCAGCTGCCTGTTGGGTGCCAGATCCGCCACATAACCCACGCACTCAGGTCACTCCACAGCAAGTACAAATATGACTCTGTCATTGTCCATGTTGGTGTGAATGACCTGAGACATACCTCCCTGGACCACATGAAGAGAGACATGGAAGAACTCTCCAATCTTGTAGCCCAGGCAGGTATGACCCTAGCCCTGAGTAGCATCCTGCCATCGCCCAGAATGATACCACAGTACAAGGACAAAATGATTGACTTCAACAATTGGCTAAACTTCTGGTGTCATTCAAAGGGGATCCAGTATCTGTCTGCCTGGGGACGACATGGTCGACAGACCACAATGCTTTGCCAGAGATGGCCTGCACCTGTCACCCCTGGGATTCTGGATACTGGCTGAGGGTCTTGCCAACCATATAATGCCTTTTTTAGGCAATGTTCAAATGACAAATTCACCACTGTAACAGGAACAGGCAAGCAAAAATGGAGGGTATTGCTACTCAATGCTAGAAGTCTAAATCTCAAAATGCACTCATTCAAGGCACTCCTTAAAATGGACAACATCGATATCTGTGCAGTGACTGAGACGTGGTTCAAGGCTCTAGAGAGCACCCTGCATTACCAAGCTATAACTCATAGCACACTTTTCGGCCATATAACCTGGACCAGAACACCAAAGGCGGAGGTGTGTCCATATTCATTAAGGATATCCACACCTCCTGGCTAGTTGCGCAGCATAATGCATCCGAGTATATCCAAGTGCAACTAACTCTGGGCAAAACTGCAATCCAAAGTGTGGCTTGCTAATGATCCCCCACCATGCCCCAGAATTATCACTCCTCTTTTCTTGATATACTGGAAAATATTAGGGTTTATCCAAATACCTTAATAATGGGCGAATTCAACTACTCCATCGTTAACTAGGAAAACTACTCATGTACCAACTCCTTCACTCAACGCTTTCTGGAATTCATAAATTTCAATGCTCTGGATTAACTTATCCACACCCCCCACCAGGGGCAACAATATCCTAGACCTAGTCATTACCAACATGAGTGATCAGTGTTACACACCTGAGGTCAACTCCTCGTTGGTCAGATCAGACCATAAGCTAACCACCCTAAATATCTACATCTTGCCTGCACCCACCATTAAGGAAACCACGGCAAAAAATTTCTCCAAAGCCAACTTCATGCTTCTTAATACAGAAGTGATGAACTTCATGACACCCATGCAGATGGGCAATACAGTTAAGACTGCTGAATCCTACACAAATGCACTCTATAAGCACTTACACGAGTGCATGGATCGTGCTATCCCAAACAGAACCAAGATGCTATCCTTCAAAAAAAGGAAGCCAATCTGGTGGTCCCCTGCCATAAACTCTACAACAGAAGGAATAAACTGTTGCAAAAGAGAGTAAAATCCCATGAGTGGAGGAGATCCCTGGTCAGCCACAGTAAGAAGCCGAGATTCCTTATGAGATCCTCCAAAGCTAGCTACGAAAATAAAATCATCAGTGATTCTAAGGGAAACCACAAAGCATTCTATAGCTATGTCAAGAATCTCAATGGCAACACCCAGATCTGCTCTGAGTTACAGGACAACAGCACGAAAATGATAGAACCAACTAATATTGGCAACATCCTGGCAGATAGGTTCAGTGCTAATGTTACACCCACCTCACCTCCTAAAGGACCCATATCTATACAGGAAGAATGCAGAGTCCCTGTAATCACATCTATGCAGGTAATAGCTGGACTCTCTAAAACCAAAAACACAGCATCCATGGGACCGGACAATATCCCAGGCTGCGTTTTACACGAACTTCAGAATGAACTGGCTCCCCACCTAAGCACCATGTTCAATCATAGTTTCACATCAGGCTTTGTGCTCACTGAATGGCACACAGAAATAGTTATCCCACTCCACAAAGGAGCCACCACTGATCCTGGGAACTATCGCTCTATTAGCCTGATGAGCCTGGTCTGCAAGGCCATGGAATGTATCATCATGGAACTCATAAACAAAGACATTGGTAACCTCCAAACACTGGACCCCACCCAATTCGGGTTTGTGAACTGCAGATCATGCCTTCTGAACCAGATTGACTTCTTTGAGGCAGTCACCAAAGCTGTAGATGAGGGTAAGGTGATTCACACAGCCTATCTTGACCTTGCCAAGGCTTTCAACACCATCCCCCATTCTGGAATTATAGCCAACATCATTAAACTAGGTATACATCCCTACGTGTAACGAAAAACAACCCAGGAAGCTTTCAGCAGATGGTGATTACAATGAATCCAGTAAAGTGACAGATAACCACGGAGTAAAATCAGTAACTTCAACACCAGACTTTCGGACAGCCTTGTAGCCTTCCTTCATCAGACAAACGAATGTATGCACACCAACGTTATTTAAATAACAACTTAATTAATCAATTAGTGACCTCATAAACTGCAAACTTTTCATTGTGAATGGCCACATGCACTTTAACCCATAATAAAATCCATAAAAATATGCACTGCACTTTATAGCCATGTACGTATATTAAAATATACAGAATCTTATTTAATCATTTAATAAACTTCAAAAATGTATGATATATAAATATAAATTGTAACATAAGTAAGCTTTATTGCCTACCAAAGTTTAAATACATAATGTATGTGCAAAAATGATGTATAACCAAATAAAAAACCACTAAACTATAACCATTAAAAATTTTATAAATTGTTCAAACTGATTGGAGCGTATTTCCTTGTATAGGATAGTAGTATGTAATACTACATAAAACTAAAAAATAAAAATAGAATAAATAGGATGAATGGAATAAATGTTTTATTATGGGTTAAAGTGCATGTGGCCATTCACAATGAAAAGTTTGTGCTACAGGGTTCAGTCCTGGGACCTCCCCTGTTTGGTATCTACTTCTCTGAAGTACAGGCTAACACAGAAGGCATCTGGCTAACAAAGTTCACAGATGACTGCAAACTAGGAGCCATAGTCGAATCTCCAAATGATGTGGACATCCTACAGAAGGGCCTCACTGAGACAGATGCCTGGTGTCAGAGGCATGGCCTCAAGCTCAATGCTAAAAAGTGCATTGTTATCCCCTTTGGTATTTACTCTATACCCATGAGCTACCACATAAACGGCAGTCTACTTGACACCAAATGTGTCATAAGAGACCTTGGGACCCAGGTGGATAGTAGTCTCTCCTTTAATAATCACATTGCCACAGTAGTCAGGAAATCCTTCTATGTGGCAAACCTCATCACAAAAGGGTTCTCATCCAGGAAAAAAAAAAGGTCATTGTTCCCCTCTACTCGGCACTCATTAGACCCATTATAAAGTACAATGCCTCTTTTGGAATGTACCTCACAAGACATCTGCAGCAACTGGAAAGGCCACAGAAATACCTCACAAAGAGCATTACTGGCCTCAAACAAATGTCCTACACTGACCGTCTCAAAAAACTCCAGCGTAACTCTGTAGCATATCACCTACTCATAGGAGATCTCTGCCTAACATATAAAGCTATGGTAACCCAGAGCTGTTGGACATGCTACACCTAAAGAAATTTCAGTCCCTCTGAGCTAGACACTCTAAGGACCTAAAGCTTGTCACTACAAACAGGACATGCTAGAGGAATAGATTCCTGTCCCAGAGACTTCCTATTCTCTGGAACAAGCTACCCATCTATGTCAAGCAAAGTTCCTCATTAGCACTCTTCAAGAAAAATCTTGATGAGTGGATGGGAAATAGGAAATACACCACAGGGAGCACTTCTGTGGCTCTGCTTGACAGGGGCACAGGAAAGTAACTTTCTTGGGTAGCGTAAGCCAGGGAACCTTGTTGGCTAGGCTTACTTAGGCCCTTAGGCCAATAGCCTAGTACCTACCTATGAACCTATGCCCCCTTACGTGCATCTGTAAAAATATACAAAGTGGAAATGAGCTCATTATAATACACTGCCATTGTCTTCATAGCAAGAGATTCTCCGGTTTGAGCCTCGGTTGGGGTGCCTTCTGTGCGGAGTCTGCATGTCCTCCTTGTGGTCATGTGGGTTTCCTCCCACATCCCAAAGTAGGTGCACTGGACACTCTAAATTGGCCCTAGGCACGAGTGCGTGTGTGTGCCTTCTGTGGAAGGTTGGGTGCCGGGCTGGCAACTCGACACCATAAAACTCCACTGCCAGTCATGAGCAGACAGCTGATCTGCTGTGGTGACCCCTAACCGGGAAAGCCAAAAGAATAATAATAATAATAATAATACACTGCCATTGTATTAGAATGGTAAAATATTAATAAGTTTGTAATATCATAATACCCTCTTTTGGACTTATGTTCTCACCACCACTGTGTACTGTGATAATACAGGAGGAGGTACAATGGTTTGTATCCTGTTATTATGCAACAGAAAACTTACAGTGCCAATAATGTTCAATACTACCACTGGTGACCTTCCTGTGGGCATACCACACTGTTTTCTCAGCAGATCCTTTATATGTTCAGCTGTTTTAAGCACTCTGTCTGCCATATAACTCACAGTGACACACAGCTTACTAATGCTGACCAGAAAGCTGTCCAAGTCGCTGACAGATATCTTAATGCCTTGCTGCGTAGTGACCAAAGAGAAGCAGTGACCTCAGAAGACACATGTAATTTATGATCCTTGTCTATGAAGGCCACATAAAAAATAAAAAAAAAAGTGAGCATTAACACTCAGAATGACATCTGTCTAGTTGTATAATATTACTTCCTATGACTTTGTAACTGTTCTGGAAAATACTGCTACAACATCATTACATCCATAACCGGATAAGGTTCATCTTATCGTAAAACAAGGTGGTACATTGAATAGAAACAGCACATCATTATGTAAATATGAAAAACAAAAAACTCTGGATGACTAGGTTTGCAATAAAAAATATTAGCAAAAGGGCATAGTAAACATATTTCTAGTTTTTAAGATATTTAGGATGATTAGAGCTGTGAAAAGTATTTATAAAAAGTAAATACTTTTTTGTGCTTTTGCTTGTACCTGCTGTATTAAGTATGGTATGCAGATGTATTTTTTACAATCTCTCGGAGTTAAATACTGAAATGCCATGGTGCATATATTAAACAACATTGAAAAGTGGTCATGATTGTACAAAAAGTAAAATAAGATGTTTATTAAATAGCAATTCCTTTGCATAATTAAATAGATCATTGATGCAGAGAAAAAAAAAATCTTCTGGCAACTGGAATTACTTCAGTCACTGCAATCTGATATCTTTTGAAAAGTGTAAATTGCTGCCATTGCATGGCAATGTCATGGGCTTTAATTATACAATTTAACTTATTTAATATTCATGATATGGCCTTAGTTCTGTGGTGAAGAGAGAGAGAGAAAGCCTTGTTTTGACCCAGATAATCCAAGTTCGATTGGTGGCTTTGGCTCTGGAAGACCAGTGCAGTTGGGGGGGGGGTCTATGTTAAATCATTGAATGCTTAAAAAAGTGAACAATGATTTATCAAACCCAAACTTACAATCTCGCACGCTTAGAACAGTGATTTTTTTTTTCCAAGGGAAAGAAAAATAAAAAAATTTGCTGTTCGACAAAACAAAACAAAACAAAAAAAAAAAAAACATTACATAAAGTGGGGGGTTTTACCCCCCACACCCTCCCTACTTCAATATATCAACTCCGAGATCGCACTGCAGTCATGAAAACAGCAAAGTAACAGAAGCGGCCAAGTGATTTCTTTCCCAGGGAAAGAATTTGCTTATATGCCGTTTCACTATTTTGCCTTTTCGTGCTTTCAAGTTTGATCAAGATGCATTTGAAAGAATGCATCTTCAGTCATTTAATATGAACCCATGCAGGGGGTGGGTGAGAAAGGGGTAACATTTGGTCAACATACCTGTCCAGTGGGAAAGATTTAGTGGTTGCATACTTGGTGGTTGTGACACTGCAGTGATAGATAGAGGCTGGCATCACTCAGTTAGAACATGGGTGAGGACATTGCTACCCAAACTAGCTTCTCTTAACACTTGCAAGGGACATGTGCATGAGCATTCCACCTTGTAAAGCATTGCTAATCCCCATAGTGATGGCTTTCCTTCCATCACCATTAGTGAGCTGGGCTAGGAGTATAAAGAAAAAAATCCTCATGGCTGCATTGATGGTGGACTATGGAGGGTCTCACTCCAGTTGGAAATTACTATATGGGCATGTGAGCAGATTCATGGTTGGTGAACATGGAGGCAGAAAAACTTATAAAAACTATTCCATAGCATGAGCACCAGTTGGATAACACAGTCATCTGCCCTCTTGTGAATCAAGCATTATCTACAGAGACCAGACTGATCACATAATTAAAATACAGTCCAGTGTAACTTCCCAAAACAAAAATAAAAATATAGCCACCCTTTTCTTTCCCATTAATTCATAAAAATAACAAAAAAATGCACAACAGAAGAACCTCTCCCATCATCAAATCACATGACATAAAATAAACTGTACTGACTTGCAATCATAATTAATTTATGGAAAGCCCATCCTGGCCATACGACATACATAATTAGAAAGATTAACAAAACTAATGGTGTAAGTTAGGCAAATGAACTATGGTGCAAGCACAGGTAAAAATATGGCACATGCGTGTGTCATTTATGTACTAAACACAGTGAGTGACCCATTGAGAAGTCAACTATAAAATAGAAAAAAAAAACATGCAATGGCATTTGTTTAAAAAAGCACATTTTTGCTTTAAAAGTGATATAATTGTGTTGTTTAGAAATGCAGTGCAGTAGTTTATGTATTGAAATTGCTCATACTATTTTTTCTGTAAACTTTTAAATATTGATATTCAGTTATATTGCAAATCTGTGTACAATACAATGTGCCCACAAACAGAGCTGTACATATACACTAAAGCCCGTCTATGCAAAGTTAGGAGAAGAGAAATGAAAAACAAAGCTTCATCATTCAAGGACAATGGCTAGGATTCAGAGATATTAGCCCCTTACTAATAATTGTACAGTGCTGCTGTGGTCGGGTCATGCTCCTACATAACTAGTGATTCAGAGGTGTGTAAGAGCCAGTTGGTGCAAATACCCATTAGGGACATATTTGCTCTTCTCAGACTGGAACAAATGTACAGGTATTTACCCTACCAACCAATGCAACACAGTTGCACAGATGCCTTTAGAAAAACACACACACACACACACACACACACACACACACACACACACACACACACACACACACACACACAAACACACACACACACACACACACACACACACACACACACACACACACACACACACACACACACACACACACACAATCATTCCAAACCTGGTGTGACACTATCTACCTTGTTGCTGCATACATTTGCAATGAGTGAATTCTATGAAATAGTGTGATCTGTCCTGCTACTGTGCTCTGAAGCAGTGAGGTACAACATCTCTATGAACCATTCTCCCATGCTTTTGCAGGTCATGTACAAGACCCGGGAGCAGAGCACATGACTAATTTATACTAACCTCAGCTTTGGACTGCCTCATTTGCATGTGTTGTTTTTGCATGTAGTGCGACTTGTCTTACGATTCATGGCATCATCGTGCTACAACTGTCTGTGACTTGTACACTATTAGCCCACTGAGCAAGCCTGCTAGAAATAGGGCTACACAGTCCACTGTTTGTTTCTGACTGCCCTCATTGTCTTAAAGAAGGCAAGACATATCCTTTTTAAATAATGCCAGTGTATAATAGCAAAATGTCATATTTGGGTGTGGATAATGCAGGTCTAACCAAACCCAAACATGATAGTTTGTTTATTCATGTAATGTCATGTCATGTCATATCATATATCATATATCATATATCAAATCTCATCTCATATCATATCACATATATCTCATATCATATATCATACCATATATCATACCATACAATACAATATAATATAATATACAATATACAAATAAGAGTCTCAAACTACATTTTAGAAATAAGTAGTTACATACCCTTACATAATCTGATGTGTTGTGCATAATATAATGTGATGTGTTCTGAGCAAAGGTGAATTACAGTCATAAACTGAAATACTATTATTTGACTGCTGATACAAGGCGTATGTGGCAAGGCCTGGAAAACATCACAGGCTACAGGCACAAAGGCAGAGAGATGACTACTGACAGACAGTTTTCACTGGATAATTTCAATTAATTTTATGCCTGGTTTAAGGTCCAAAACACTGAGTCCAAGGGTACCACCATAAGTGAAAAGGGCAAAGAGGAGGCACCACCACCATTCACAATATCACCAGCAAGTGTGGAAAGTCCTTGAGGAGAATAAATCCCCAGAAGACAGCCAGTCCAGATAATGTTGCTGGAAGGACATTCAAAACCTGTGCTTCAATGCTTGTTGATGTTCTGACTGATATATTCAATCTCTCCCATGCATGAGCTGCAATTCCCATTTGTTAAAAGGCAACCACTATTATTCCACTGCCAAAAAAGGGCAAAGCCAACTGCCTGAATGATTACCAGTTGGTTGCATTGACTCCCATAGTGATGAAATGGTTTGAGTGAATCATTATGAGTCATATTTCGTCAGTTATACATGATAAAATGGACCCCCTGCAGTTTGCATACAGACCAAATAGGTCGACAGTGGATGCAGTCAGTACAACATTGCATACAGATGAATAGGTCGACAGAGGATGCAGTCAGTACAACATCGCATGCAGACCAAATAGGTCGACAGAGGATGCAGTCAGTACAACATCGCATACAGACCGAAGAGGTCGACCGAGGATGCACTCAGTACAACACTGCATACAGTTGAATAGGTCAACAGTGGATGCAGTCAGTACAACATTGCATACAGATGAATAGGTCGACAGAGGATGCAGTCAGTACAACATCGCATGCAGACCAAATAGGTCGACAGAGGATGCAGTCAGTACAACATCGCATACAGACCGAAGAGGTCGACCGAGGATGCACTCAGTACAACACTGCATACAGTTGAATAGGTCCACAGAGGATGCAGTCAGTACAACATTGCATACAGATGAATAGGTCAACAGAGGATGCAGTCAGTACAACACTGCATACAGACCGAATAAGTTGACAGAGGATGCAGTCAGTACAACACTGCATATAGATGAATAGGTCGACAGCGTATGCAGTCAGTACAACATTGCATACAGACCGAATAGGTCGAAAGAGGATGCAGTCAGTACAACATCGCATACAGACCGAAGAGGTCGACAGAAGATGCACTCAGTACAACACTGCATACAGCTGAATAGGTCGACAGAGGATGCAGTCAGTACAACACTGCATACAGATGAATAGGTTGACAGAGGATGCAGTCAGTGCAACATTGCACACAGATGAATAGGTCGACAAAGGATGCAGTCAGTACAACATTGCACACAGATGAACAGGTCGACAGAGGATACAGTCAGTACAACATCGTATACAGACAGAATAAGTCAACAGAGGATGCAATCAGTGCAACATTGCATACAGACTAAATAGGTCGACAGAGGATGCAGTCAGTACAACACTGCATTCAGATGAATAGGTCAACAGAGGATGCAGTCAGTACAACACTGCATACAGATGAATAGGTTGACAGAGGATGCAGTCAGTGCAACATTGCACATAGATGAATAGGTCGACAGAGGATGCAGTCAGTACAACATTGCACACAGATGAATAGGTCGACAGAGGATACAGTCAGTACAACATCGTATACAGACGGAATAGGTCAACAGAGGATGCAATCAGTGCAACATTGCATACAGACTAAATAGGTCGACAGAGGATGCAGTCAGTACAACACTGCATACAGATGAATGGGTCAACAGAGGATGCAGTCAGTACAACATTGCATATAGATGAATAGGTCGACAGAGGATGCAGTCAGTACAACATTGTATACAGACCGAATAGGTCGACAGAGGATGCAGTCAGTACAACATCGCATACAGTTTTTACTGATTTGGAGAACAAGACTGTTATGCTCAACTCCTGTTTACTGATTATACTTTAGCCTTCAATATGGTGATACCAGTGAAACCTTCCATACTGGGTGAGCCACCAATTCTTTGCAATTGGGTCTTGGACATTTTTAACAGGCAGAACATAGTCAGGCTGGAGAATAACATCTCTAAAACAATAATAATAAATACAAGAACTCCACAAGGCTGTGTTATGATTGTGTCGCTTCACACCATGACACCAATATTGTCAAATTTGCAGATGATACAACAGTCATTGGTCTGATCTCCAGGGGTGATGAGTCAGCATATAGGAGGGAAGTAGATAACCTTGTGAAGTGGTGTCATCTCTCTCTTAATACCAGGAAAATCTAAGAGATGATCATTGATACACAGAAGAATAGAGACCAGCACTTACCATTATATATTGCTGAGTCTGAGGTGGAAAGAGTGGCTACATTCAGATTCTTCAGTATTAACTTTAAGGAGTTGGGAGGGTGGCCTAATAGTTAAGATGTTTGCCTTACAAACACAAGGTGCAGGGTTTGAGTCTCACAAGGGATAATTGGCTAGGCTTAAAAATGGCTCACAAGGGCAGTTAGCCTAGTACTAATATATGAACCTATGAACATCTCTGAAGACCTTACCTGGACTCATAACCTCACAGACGTGGCAGGAAAAAGTGGTCAGCAACTGTATTTTCTGCGAAGGGTGAGGAAATTTGACATGTCCAATATCATCCTCAGCACCTTCTACAGATGTACAATTTAGAGTATTCTTTCACACTCTAGTACAGTAGGGTTCAGGAATAGTGCAATATGGGATCACAAGGCTTTGCAGCGAGTAATAAAAACTGCACAAAACATCATTGGAGTAACACTCCCTGCATTGGGGGACATCTACAACAAAAGAGTTTTAGGAGAGATCAAACCCTTATCATGGACACTACCCAGCCACACCACAAACTGTTTATGCAGCTACACTCAAGGAAGCATCATAAGAGCATGGTAGCCACTCAGGTAAGCATCATAAGTGCATGGCAGCCACTCAGGGAAGCATCATAAGTGCATGGCAGCCACTCAGGGAAGCATCATAAGTGCATGGCAGCCACTCAGGGAAGCATCATAAGAGCATGGAAGCTACTCAGGGAAGCATCATAAGAGCATGGCAGCCACTCAGGGAAGCATCATAAGAGCATGGCAGCCACTCAGGGAAGCATCATAAGAGCATGGCAGCCACTCAGGGAAGCATCATAAGAGCATGACAGCTACTCAGGGAAGCATCATAAGAGCATGGCAGCCACTCAGGGGAGCATCATAAGAGCATGGCAGCCACTCAGGGGAGCATCATAAGAGCATGGCAGCCAGAACAACCAGGCTGAAAGACAGTTTTATACCTCAAGCTATTAGACTGTTATAAAAACTCATATACAACCTTTCCCTCCAGTATTGTAGGTTAGCTCACATTTGGAGGGAAATGAGCTTTTTTGCACAAATGCACTCTTTTGCAGTTATATATATTTTCACTGACTGGTATTGGTATTTATATTATTCTCTATTTGCTGCCCTGCATTGCTTCTTTTTGTTAACTGTCATGTTTTTATATGTTGCTGGAGGATTTGCAGAATAAGAATTTCATTGTATTTTGTGACACTATCTGTACTACATATGACAATAAAGTTGAATTGAACTGAACTGAATGTGTTAACACATCATAGCCATTCAGGTTATATGTGACCAACCTTCAGAAAAAACATTTTGAATTATACTTTTTAAATATTTGGTCTGCACAGATATGGAGCAGTTAATGTTGCTGTCTCATACTACTTGGTTTTCCAGGTATTTTTCATCTGGGATACCATCTGTGTAGTACCTATATGGCTTTACTTAACCATGTGAGATTTTATCAGGTGCACCGATGTTCCTCCAGTATATGTTATAAGTAAACTGGTGATCTTCCAAACTGCCTGCAGGAGGTTACACTATGTATAAGTGAATACTTGTATGTATGTGTGTGTGTGTGTGTGTGTGTGTGTGTGTGTGGTCTATGTTAAATAGTTGCCCGCTTAGGTTGTCGAACGCCTAAATATCGACAAGTTAAAATCGCGAACGGCTGTTTCCAATTAGGGAAATAAGTTGTTTGGTCGTTACGTGGATATTGCCCCGTTTACAATATTCAAATTTTTTTTCACTTTGGCAACAGCATGGTTTCCCTGTGTGGAAACTGCAGATGGAGATTTTAAGTTGTCGACATTTAGGTGTTAATGTTTAGGCATTTGACAACCTAAGTGGTCGATGGTATAATATAGACCTGTGTGTGTGTGTGTGTGTGTGTGTGTGTGTGTGTGTGTGTGTGTGTGTGTGTGTGTGTGTGTGTGTGTGTGTGTGTGTGTGTATATATATATATATATATATATATAATGTGTGTGTGTGTGTGTGTGTGTGTGTGTGTGTGTGTGTGTGTGTGTGTGTGTGTCCATCCTGTGATAAATGAGCTTCCTATCCAGGATTACTTTCTTTGCCTTACATCCGCTGTGTGCTGGGAAACTCTCCAGCTTTCTGTCAAAGTATATGAGGTATAGACTTTTAAAAATTCTAGTGCTTAGCTACAGGGATTTGCATTTCATGCTCTATACATTCCCTGCAGAAAGTGGGCTTAATAAATACCTCATGGAAGTTGGAAACTCGTCAACAGCATGCTGACAAATACATCTACAGTACAACGTGTCATAGTGGAGAAATATAATTGAAGAAGTGAAGAAATAGGTTTGCATTCAATAGTTTATGTGTTTGGATGTGCAAGTTTAATTTGCAATTGGAAAACTAGGCTAGCTGCAACCATTAGAATTTTCTCACTGTAAGGCAGTTTAGCATAAAGCTAGAAGGTATGGCTCCAGCAAGTCAGCTTTTTTCCTTGCTCTAAATGAAATATTTGAAGAACATGAAAAGGGATTGTGTGCTATATTTCTGCAAGTCACTGAAAAGAAACCTTTAAGATATTTAATATTTAATATTTGTATTAATTTTCTTAAAAAGGAGAAAGATGAAACTGCGGCCATAAAGAGAGAAGATCATGAGTTATTTGGAATGCAGAAATACATTACTCATTTTTTGTAGTGCATGGAGTGCCATGATTAGGCTCCAGTATTAGGAAAAAGACAACTTAGTTAAGCACTTTGTGACATGAGAACCAACCTTAACACTTGTTACACACCTAAGCTCTGTTAAGACTGGGTCTAATGCTAAGCACTATGAATTGACAGTGCCAACCAGCAAACAACAGAGACAGGAGTTAAAAACAGCTTCAACTCTGCCTGCTGTTTATGCCAGTAATCTCTCCCAGACTTCATCTCAGTATGCAACCCTGACCTAAAATGTGTGTTCCTGTCTGCTTGACAGAGCTCACCAAGTACTTTACAGCTTAAAAGCCAATGAAACACTTCATACCTTGTTTTTTTCTGCAGCTAATAGTATATGCAGCTGATAATCTTTAATGCATCACAAACAGTTTTGATTCTCGAGATGCCAAGAATGACTTCTCAAGCTTGACTCTTGAGGTGAATTTCTTGGCATCGACGCTGTGAATGCATAATAATGTGGTCACAAATCAGAGACCCGATTATAATCCTCTATGTTATGTGTCTGTACAAGTGAACCTGAGCCTAGAGACAGAGACCATAAATGCTTATGTAATTGAGATGAAGAACTGAGTCAAGATTGTGAATTTGGAGAGTTGCGGTATTCGTTAATAAGAAAAGAGTAGTTTTTGTATAAGAAAGGATCAGGTAAGTGGTAGGTTAATTAAGAGATGAATATATGACCTTATGAATATCTTTAGATGTGTACAGAGCAATACAGATTATGGTACACAGCTGGAAGAACTATCATCAGAAATGAAAGTATGCATGACAAAATGTGAAGACAAAGACGTTGGCACACAGATGTAATTTAATGCATTTTATTGGACCAGTAATGGGTAAATAAATACTCAAGCTTCTGGACTACCACAAGCCCTTCTTCAGAAGTTATTATGTTACTAATGTTAGATACAGTGCTTGGATATCTAATTGTGACCAGAAAGGGAAGTACATCATTTTTTTTTCTTATTGGCTAAAAAAAGTCACTTGAAAAATGCCAGTGTGGAAAGAGTTCATTTTGATTGTTTGGTATAATAATTACAGAGTGAAAAAGCAAACAACTGAAGTTTACAGTTCAGTAAATTTATTTAATGAAACACAGCATAAAACAGAGCTTTCGAGTTAAACTCTTTTTCAATGTATTAAGTGTGAGAACAATGCCTTCCTTATATATCAGATATAGCCATTCAATTCACATTTCCAATTAACATCAATAATCAACTTTAAAAGGTAACACACATCATATAAACCAAATAAAATAAACATTTATTAAATACCATCATGTTTACATTTTAAAACAAGTTTAATACTGTTACTGCTATTAAGCCCTGGTAAACTATCTGCCCTGAAATAATTTATCCATTTATAGTCATTTAGTTCTGTTTTATTTACTATATCCCCCACTATCATTAGAATGAATGGTCTGTAAAATTCTAAATTTAAATTTATGTTCCATCCCATAGTTAGATACATGTTTTGCTAAAGCATTAGTGCCGAGATTCTTATGGATATCTTACATATGTGCACTAATTCTGTCTTCGTTTTTTATTAGTCTTACCAATATAGAGACATTGGCATTGGACACAGTTCGCAAAATAAACTACATTCTCTATATTACATGTCCCCTGAAGCTTTAAATTCAAGCATTTCTTGAATAATGGGATGCCTAAACACTGTGCCTGCATTGATGTCTCTACAATGAACACAAATGTAGCAAAGGGTAGTTCCAATTTTCCTCTTATTCTTAGAACTAACATCTGTTATCCCTTTAGTCAAATTTTTATAAGATGGGTATTGTTTCAAGTTATTCTCCCTCTTATACACAAACCAAGGTCTTGTGCCTACTATCTCATTAACTTCCTGACTCGACGCTGGAATAGTCTTGTTCTTATTGATGATACGTTATATTATTTTAGTATGTCTATTGTACTTCATCATGGAACTGCTTCTAACTCTATTGCTATTCTCACCTCTAACATTATTTATAGCATCTCTACCATCTCCCAACAGGTATGGTTTAGCCACATCCTTCCTTATGTCATTTAGCAAGCTTTTTGTTTCTTTACTAGTTGCATTACTATAACGTCTACGTTTGAAGTCCACAGCCATACCTTCCATTTCAGTTACAAACATTTCATTCGCAGTACTTCATCTTCTTTTTGCTCTCATAAATTGACTTTAACTCCTTTGAAAATGTGTCTAGAATGCATACTTTCTAAATGTACATATCTAACTGCTGGTACATTTTTTCTGTAAATCACAGTATTAAATACAATACCTTTTTTTAGATACCATAATATCTAAAAAGTTAATACTGTCACAAGATGACTTAACATTAAATACCAGGAAGTCTGTTGAGGAGTGCAAATGGTGAATAAATGTGGCGAGCTCATTCAGGCCCCCCTCCCATAGCATAAATATATTGTCCACAAACTGCTTAAAAAATAATAAATTAGCATTTATAAACACTCCATTTTGTTTCTCAAATATAAATTTCTCCTCCCATCTAGCTAGTACCAAATTAGATAGGTGTTTGCTACTGATGTGCCCATTGCTACACCTGGTCGCCGATGGTAAAATGTTTTATTAAACATAAACACATTATTATTCAGGACACAATCCAACACAGAACATTGCAATTCAATTTTATCTGTACTATATTGGCTATATATATATTAAAAAATTCCCTTATTGCTTCACTTCCACACTCATTAGGAATAACAGTGAAAAGGGATTTAATGTCCAAGGTTACAAACAATGTCAACACATGTATTAGTTTTTGACCAGTCATTAAGTCTCAACAGAAAATCCCAAGTGTCCTTAATGTAACTGATACAATTCTTTAAAAAAATAGCTAATTGCTTATCCAGGTACTTAGATATTGATGCAGTGATCCAACTCTTACCAGAGACTATGGGTTTCATGGGTGGTTTTACTAAGCTTTTGTGAATTTTAGGGAGTCCATATATGAATGAAATAGTTGGATGGGCTGAATAAAAACAGTTATAGATTTCTGGTATTATCCTGCCTTCTATTAGCAAGTCATATAAATAACTTTTAACTTTTGCTATAACATTGTTGACAACACTCTTATTACCCTCAGAAAAACTACTAACATCTGACAAAAATTCATTCATCCAATCATCATATTGACTAACATTCATTATTACTATCATGCCGCCTTTACCTGCAGGCTTGATAATTATATCATTATGTGAGCAAAGAGAGTTCAATGCTTCACGTTCATTACTTCTAAGGTTATAGAATGTCACCTTTCTGTTTGTTAAAAAAAGCTTCATACATTTCCTGTTCACAGATATTCATGAATGCTTTGACTGTAAGGCTATTGGAAGGAATAAAAGTACTAGAATGCCTTAAAGCTAAGCTGTCACAGTCAGGACTGTTCTTATACAATACTTTCAAATCTACACTTCTTGCATACAGTCTCAATTCTGTTAGCATCTGATTCACTTCCCCAGCAGAAGATAGAACAAATGAGAGCCTTTTACTTAATATCTGAAGTTGAAATGGACTCCAAGCATAATCTGGCAAATTGAGTGCAGTCATTTCTTCATCTTTTTGAATCTCATTTCTTGCCCTACCTTGTATTGTTCCTGTAAATCTCTGTTTGTCTTCTTCTCCTCTGGGTCCTATCCATTTTCGACTGTTGCTTCTTCTCCTGGGGTTTTCTTTCACTGCTATTGGTTGTTGTAAATTGGAAATGAGAGTGCAGTAAAAAAAGGGATTCATCTCTCAGTTTTGGTGAAACACTTGCTCCCTTTTCAGATGAAAAACTCTGAAAATGATTAGCTGTATTTGCTTTTTCAGTAACTGTCCCAGTGTCCAGTGCTTGCCTAGACACATCCGTGCAGCTATCTAGCTCACAGACAGCTTCCCCACATTTCACCTGCATGGAGACTGGGGGCAGGACTTGTATATTCAAATAGGTTGTACTCACTGATTGGTGAGCCGTACTGAATGATCATTTTCTCATTGGATGTATAATAGCTTTTGGCCAGGAGAAGATGTTTTTATTATTAAAATCATTGATATCCTGATGAATTTTGTGAGTTTTTGTAGCAATAAGCCTCTCCTCAAATTTTCTAAGGCACCCAAGCATTTCATCGTAGTCTTTTGAAACTAATAGAAATTCAGAATCATTCAGTACCTTATCTTCTAGGACTTTGATCTCTGCAGCTAACTCTAATTCATATTTCTTAAAAAAGTCATTCATCAACTGCATGTAATCAGCGCTAAGCCATAAATTAAGTTCCTGCTATTTATGGAGCAGTGCCTGATATTTATTCCCATAAGTGGGCATCTTAGTGATTCTAAGGCCCCTAGGGACAATACCAAGTTATAAATATGCATTGAAACTCAACCTCTGCCATTGCAGTTTCTTGTAATACTCAACTTTAAACAGCAAAGTTTTTATATCCTGAAGCAAACTTGACATTTAATCATCATTAGAGTCAACATGCTGGGTTTCAGAGAACCCAACATGAATACTCAAAAAAGGATTGCTACCAATCATTAAAAGGTTCTTTAGCCTGTCAGTTCCATTTCCATAGCAGCAGCAGAAAAAGAATGTCCAGGATGTAAATCCATAGAATACTGCAAATGTGCTGTGAGGAGAGAATAAATACACAGCAACCAAACCAATGGCTCTCCTGGCCAGCTGAAGGACTTCAAAGTGGAAAGTGCTGCACATAGATATGGTTAAATGAGACAAAGGTATAGCAGTTTAGCACTCATACACTCATGAGGAATGAAACTGATCCAAATGGGCTAGGAGTCATTTAGCTCAGTTGACAGGAGAAACACAAAGAACCATCAAGGAAGGAACCAAGTATGAAGACTACAAAATATAAATAAATAATAATAAAATAAAATAAAAAGGCATTAGTTACAATAGCTGCAGCATCAGATATACAACCTTAAATGTTTTTTTTTATATCACAATGGTAAGAACAAAGTGCCACTGTCAGAATAAACGTGTATTTACCCACTGCCCTAAGAAAGGTGGATGTCATTCCACTGTCAGATTAAAGGTGTGTTCACCTACTGCCCTAAGAAAGGTGGATGTCATTCCACTGTCAGATTAAAGGTGTGTTCACCTACTGCCCTAAGAAAGGTGGATATCATTCCACTGTCAGATTAAAGGTGTGTTCACCTACTGCCCTAAGAAAGGTGGATATCATTCCACTGTCAGATTAAAGGTGTGTTCACCTACTGCCCTAAGAAAGGTGGATATCATTCCACTGTCAGATTAAAGGTGTGTTCACCTACTGCCCTAAGAAAGGTGGATGTCATTCCACTGTCAGATTAAAGGTGTGTTCACCTACTGCCCTAAGAAAGGTGGATGTCATTCCACTGTCAGATTAAAGGTGTGTTCACCTACTGCCCTAAGAAAGGTGGATGTCATTCCACTGTCAGATTAAAGGTGTGTTCATCTACTGCCCTAAGAAAGGTGGATGTCATTCCACTGTCAGATTAAAGGTGTGTTCACCTACTGCCCTAAGAAAGGTGGATATCATTCCACTGTCAGATTAAAGGTGTGTTCACCTACTGCCCTAAGAAAGGTGGATGTCATTCCACTGTCAGATTAAAGGTGTGTTCACCTACTGCCCTAAGAAAGCTGGATGTCATTCCACTGTCAGATTAAAGGTGTGTTCACCTACTGCCCTAAGAAAGGTGGATGTCATTCCACTGTTAGATTAAAGGTGTGTTCACCTACTGCCCTAAGAAAGGTGGATGGCATTCCACTGTCAGATTAAAGGTGTGTCCACCTACTGCCCTAAGAAAGGTGGATGTCATTCCACTGTCAGATTAAAGGTGTGTTCACCTACTGCCCTAAGAAAGGTGGATATCATTCCACTGTCAGATTAAAGGTGTGTTCACCTACTGCCCTAAGAAAGGTGGATGTCATTCCACTGTTAGATTAAAGGTGTGTTCACCTACTGCCCTAAGAAAGGTGGATGTCATTCCTATGATAGGAATCCAGAAATGAGAACCACTGAGAGACTCATGGGAAGATGGAGAAACTGAAAGAGGAATATTGAAGGTACTTGCTGTGAAGTTTAGTTTGGAAAGTTATAGGACTTTTTATTTTGGGAAGAACCTGCATTTTTTCACATTTTTGTATAATAAACCATTTTGTAATACCAACATTTCTGCTACCTTTAATGTTCCACAGCTGATATAGGTAAAATAATACAATATATGATCATGTGGGGTTTTTATGTTGTTCTAATGGAAAACCTTGGCTTATGCAACTACAAGATTTTTGTCATAAATGTTGCTTTTAAGAAAATAAACTGCTATTAAGTTGATGGATTTATTTGTATTAACATCATTTGAAGGAATTGCAAGAAAGTAAAAGTCCCCAAGCAGATGTAAGGTGGAAATAGCCAGAAAAACCATGGCAAAACATAGAAATGTGTGCACTAAAATATTTATAACCTTCTCTTTACCAAGATAAGATGTATATGTATACATTCCCCATGCACAAATAGGTATGTTTCAGTACTTTGGCTCAAGAAAGCACAGCAAAACAAAGGCCCATCATAACACTGTTGGGTCAAAAGGCCAGAATGCACTATAAATGGATTCATAACTCAACTGAAGCAAACAGTGCAGCAACCATAAAAGTTCAACTAGAAAAGAAAAAGTAGCAAATGCACTGTGTGCAAAATTCTGTCTCTGTGTCTTGGGAATTCACCTCTATTCAACGCTCAAAACAGTCCACAACACCTTCAATGAAACCAAGTAGAAGTGAACAAAAGTTTATTGTAATGCCAACAAACAAAGAATGGTTAAGCGCTTTCACTTGAATAAAACAAGCTTCCTCAGAACACCATAGCTTGCATCACAGTTGTTTAAATAACATTTTTGGCGCCAAAATTCAGTTTGAAATTTTAAAGCTATACACATGGATTCATGTTTAATGGAATCCCATTTGCAGTTTTAATGGAATCCCATTTGCAGTGTAAAAACAAAGTACAGAAACTCAATCAACCCGCTTTCATACCCTCTTTGACTAATATTTTGACTTCACTTTAATGACTTTCAATCTCTGGGGCCTCAAAAACAGGCATTTTTTCTCATAAAAGTCATTAGAATATTCCAAATATTTTAATATTTTCTACCATATATTTTCCCTGTTAAAATTTAATACTGCAGTTGATAATTTATATGCATGATGCATTTGAAAAGGCAAGGAGGGTGCTCTTCATAGAACATTCATAAAAGATGCTCTGACACACTGCTGAAACAAAGTACTGTAATTTTTGCTTTAGTTATGAACATCTCTTGGCAGAAGGAATGCTGGCTTGCTTTTAGAGTCATAGATAGTTATTAGGCATGCATTCAGGAGCCTAGCCTTGTTTCCCAAGAGCAATGTCTGGTGAAGTGACTTCCTCAGAGTTACACAGAAGGTAAATGCATGCTGATGGAATCAATCCATGGACTAAACGAATCAGCTCTTGGAGAACTCATACCTTTATTCTTTGCAATAACTGCCAGACAAAGCCATAAAGAGAGTGGTCTAAAATCAAGACTGAATAAAGTACCCTAAAGCCATTAGGCAGAGAGTTTAACCACTTAGCCCTTGTTCCTTAAAAGAAACATTTACTACTGTTGTGCAGTTAGTGTCTTGATGATTTATACATAATACAGCTACATAAATTCAGCTAAGTAGCTTCAAATCACAGAGCACATGTAGAAAACAGGGGAAACTCATTGCAATAAGCACTTATAAAATGCTAGGATAAGTTTTTTGAACTAAATTACTACATGGATCTGATTTTATTTAGAAGATGTTGTATAACCCTTGTACAATTTTATCTCATTCATATGTTTATCACACTGGATTATTATATCCCATCAATGCAGCACATGGTTTGGCTACTTTTTTCACTTTTCTGGTAATTAAGACCCACTAGATTTTGTTGCATATATTACAGCTCCCTCTGCACATCCTCAATCTGTTCCTCCAAAATGCACCTTTACAGGATAACAGCGTTCTGCTCCTCTGATTTATGAGATCATTATGCATCGGTGTGTAGAGATTCCAGCCAAGGTCCAGACAGTCTTGTTAGGTAGTCTCTGAGCTATTATCTCACAATAATCAATCTAATGATCTAATGATGGAAATGATCAAACTAGCCAAGGAGCATCTGAACAACACTTAACACATTGAAAGCAGCTGTTATGAATGGAAGAAAGATTTTTTTTCCCTCAAGGAGAGTTCCAATTTGAAACCTGCAGCTTCTTTCCCTACGTCTCACTGCTTTCTGAGGTCTTTGTGTAATAAAAAAAGCTTTGAGGCAGAAAGCATTGCTAATATTTTGCAATATTTCATATTTTAACAAATGATTCTGTACCTTCTAATGTATTAGTGAGATACATCAGTGCTAGTCAAATATGGCACTAGGCAGGGTAATGGATCAGGCCACCCCCCATGCTACTAGCCTTTCCAGCATTCCCACCCAGCAGATTTATGTGCCTGTCTGTCTGTCCCCCAGTTACCACAAAGCACTGTTCAAATGTCTCAGTGTGCATACTATTTTCTTATTTACTTCTACAATTATTACAGACATTTGGATTTAATTTAAAACTTTTATTTCAAATTTTTACAGAAAGACTGATAGCCAATTAAAGAGTGCTGTCACGTAATGAAAACAGACTTGCCGTGAACAGTAAATGTTTCTGCCCTTGAAACTCACATTCATTAAAACTGCATTAAAACCCATATATTCACAGAAATTGTACCTGGGCAGCGGTGGATTATGTGAACCTTGGGCCCTGAACTTTTATCATACCATGAGTCCCCTGTACACATTATTAGGAACATCAATAAATGCATGTGTTCAATTATATTTTTTCTTTAATACAGCAGCACCTGCTAGAGTGTGTTTTAAATTGTAGTTTTGAAAATGATTTTCTAGTAAGCAGGGTAACAAAAACATATGAACCAATAATGTCAAGGCTACCCATTTCAGAATATTTCAGCCATAAAAGGCCACTCAGTCACTGCTGTCATTATAATCCATTCAATATGCACAATCTCTGTACAGTAAAAGTTATCTGAATAATTCCACATTAAAGAAACCTGTAACTAATGAAGAGGTTGCTGCTGACAAACAACTTTGCACTTTAGTGCTTTATCACAAATTCAGTGCCTGCTGCCCTTGAAGAATAAATTGCCTATGTTACATAAACAAAAAATAATGTTCTGGTGATACGCAATTGGGAATGTCTGGCAAACTAACAAGTTCATACCTACTAGGCATCTCATCCAAACCCTCTCCACCTCTTATGCAGCACAGTTGTGTCAGCAATCAATCTACCAGGTGTAGGATGAGAACACACAGCCTTTTGCAACAAAGGCAAGTTTGCTACCTATTACGTCACGGACACTAAACAGCAAAGTATAAAACTCTATGGCTGATACTGACAAGACTATAATCCTCAGTGATTTAAAAACAAACAAAAAAAACCCAGAAAAAAACATTAGTCTGCAAGTTTAAAGCACTTTCTTGCTAATAATCAAGGCTCAGGGTTTGACTCTGAGCAAAGGCACTTAACTAGTCAGCCCCCTAACTGGAGCATAACACACATACCAATGCTTCTGTTGTGCTGCAGTCAGTGTTTTGGCCCTTAAATCAAATCTCTTACTGTCATTCCCAACACGCTGACTTTCTGAGGCTTGCTGTTCTTTACAAAGGTCTCCAGCAAGGTTCTCAAGCCCTGATGTGTTTTCACAAGTCTTCGGGTTTGTTTTATTTGCTGAAGATTTTAGTTTTTATTGGGTCACTAAGCAAACATGTGACCCCCCCCCAGACAACATGGACCCTAGGCAGTTGCCTAGGTTGCCTACTGCTGGATCTGGCTCTGATCAGTACAAACACTAGACTGTAGTTTTTGAGAAGTGCTACTCTCCTGAGGTTCAGTCCTTATGAAGAGATTAAACTGAGATCCTGTTTTCTCTGAGATGGTGGTAACTTAGGTAGACTTAAAAACTACCATGACACCTAACCGCTGTCATTTGAGTCTTTCATATTGGTCTTTTGATCCGAAACCTAATTTTTTATGCCTTTCTTCTCAGTGCATATTGAGGAACTTGAACAAACATTTTCTTTCTTACTTGCGGTGGTGGTGCTGCGGCAACATTGTCGCCTCACAGTAAGACGTTGTCCTGTTCGATTCTCAGATAGAGCATCTTCTGTGTGGAGACATGTGTGAATGGGCGTACCTTCGTTGAAGGTTGTGTGTCAGGGCTGGCCACTCAGCACTTTAATGATTGGCAGTAGATTTTTTGAGGACCGGAGTTCCGCTGTGGCGACCCCTAACAGGGAAAAGCCGAAAGACACAACAACTTATTTCACTTAAATACTATTCTAAGTAAATGTCTACATTAAACATGTTGTTGTTATTTAGAAGTGCCTCTTGGGTAGATTTTCTTCTCTATTTGCATGAAAATTAAAATATTTTTCCTAAACAGAATTACAATGTGTCAGCACCTAGTGTGTTTAGGAATCTCTTTCAAATACCAACATTAATAAAGATTTGTATGCATTTTGTGTAAGAAATTAAGAAACTTGTAACTCAGCTTATCTGTTCTGAATGGGATTCATAGACAAGCTGCAAGCTATAGAAGGCTACTGTGTGGAGAAGAGCATGAAATGTAGTGTGTGATTTGTAGACAGTATATAGGGGCACACAAGAGGTATGTTATACAGAATGCCCACTAAGCAGACATGTGGTGGTCATTATGGGCAGGATTCTAAAACAAGTTGCACTTGGTGTGACACATTCTTCTAAGCCTACAGTTACAACTGAGATGGCTGCGAGTCATGAGGAAGCACAACACATATGGTTAACTCTAAATACCTGTAAAAGCACTGATCCTATCACAAAGACAAGTTTATAAAGTATCAGGAACATCTTGTCTGGAGACTGCCTTGATGTCAGTCCTGCAATACCCCCTATTGCTCAAAGACATACCAAAAATTAAAGCAATTTTTGTTCTCAGAGATCAAGTGTGTGTGTGTGTGTGTGTGTGTGTGTGTGTGTGTGTGTGTGTGTGTGTGTGTGTGTTCTACATAGGTGATAATCGTACATTTCTGTGTTTACTGTTGGCTGGTGTCCCAGAGCCTCCAGAAATTATTTTTATGTGTATATGTCACATTCATGCTTTGTGTTTCTGCTGGCACTGTTCTTGTGTGCTATGAGTGCAGCCTCTAATATATTGCTAGCTTCACATTGCTCATTCTTTTTCTTCCTACAAATGCACATTTTCCCTAGAGTTCCTACAGCATCATGGTCAGGGTCCACTGACCTGCAGTATGTACAGTGCCAAACCAACAGCAGTTCCCTGACCATACAGTTTGTCCAGAAGCACATTGGTTATGGATGGGCTGGAGGTTACATTCTAGCTACAGTGACTTTACTGGGCTTATAATGCTGACTAAACTGCTGCCATATCAAGTCATGTCACTCATCATAGAATACTCTGGAACTACTCCCCATCCACATTAAAACAAATTGTATCATATATGCATAGCTCAACTTCAAACTATGGATGGTAAAATAGAATTTACCCCAGGACTACTCTCTGTACTATTAATGGATTGAGGGAGCTCCTAAATGCCTATCCCAGGCATGGGTCCCTTCAAGTTATGCATGGAATGATCTTAGTTATTCTCATTAGGAATAATATATAATTATGCAGCATGGGATGGGTAAGGAGAACCGGGTCTATATCATAACATCAAAGTGTCAAAACTTCGAATGTTACATCATCGAACCCAAAACCATGAAAGCTGAAAGCCTCGAAGACTGAGAACAGCGATTTTTTTTCCCCCGAGGAAAAAAAAAAAATCGCTGTTCCAGTACAAAACACAAAACACACAAACACTACAAACAATTTCTAATGTGGGGGGCTTTGCCCCACACACCCCCCAACGTGGGGGCTGTGCCCCCTACTTAAATATACCAACTCTGAGATCGCACCACAATGGAGGAAACAACAAAGCTGCGGAAACGGCCTACCAAATTCTTTCCCTAGGAAAGAATTTGATGTTCCGCGGCTTTGATATTTTCAGTCTTCGATTTTTCAAGTTCGAGGTTTTGGTATTCAAACTTTTCAGCGTTCGATGTTTAGATGTACACCCAGGACAACCTGTAACCAAATGGGATATGTTAATTTGAGCATAAAAAGGGAAAATGGATAGGCTTGAAAGGGCAGCTAGCTCAGTAGTTACCTCTGAACCTATAAAATTCGATTTTATGCCCATTCCTCACTCTCTGAACAACTGGCAATACATCATAGACTTATTACTGATAGCTACACAGGTTTTATACCCTTAAGAACCATAAGCTCCAGAGATTTTACAAACTAATTTAAATTTGTTCTACCCCCTTTTTAATATATTTGCTTTGCCCTAACTTTTGGATGATCATATGACCCCATCCACTCCCAGACAATGCTGTGCATATAGAACAGAATTAATTTATATTTCATGTATTAGCCTCCTGATGTGGTAGTGCATAAATAAAAAATGAGGGAACCACTGCACCCCTACTTTATAAGCTAGCCATTACAGAAGTTGGGAATTGGTAGCTTCATATCACTGTCTCAAGCCCATGTGGGAATACAGGTGGAACGTAAGGTACAGGATAGCATTCACTAATGGCAGAGAGACTGCTACACTGCCTAAAAGTTTCAGAAATGCAGCCATCTGAATATGCAAAAGAGTGCTTCTGAAATAATGCCTGTGTGGTTCAATTCCAGAGGTAGCCATACCATATTCTATGGCACAACTTAGTCAAAATACCTATAGAGATACACAAGCCTAATGCAGGCCACGATATGCAACAATCTATCCTGAAAGGGAATGTATATCACACTGCAACAGTCTAATGTGATGCACAGCTAGTCTGTGAACTTTTAAGATGGGCAAAAGACCCAGGACAACACATCACCACAGAATGCCACACACCAAGACAGTGCAACAACACATGGCCCACAGAATGCTGCATATCAAGGCAGTGCTACAAACACATGGCCCACAGAATGCCGCATACCAAGACAGTGAAATAGACTGAAAGTAAAGAAATAAATAAAACTATGATCTGGCCAGAAATAGGTGGGGATGCATAATGCAGTGGATAGTCAGCATTAGAGCTAGGGGGACAGGAAAAATGAAGCAAATATGGGTAAGCTAGAAGGGGTAAATACACGAGGTATGCCAGGAAGAAATGCCCAAAAGACCTGCTTCAGTAGCAGAGAGAGATAAAGCCTTCAACTTCGTCCAGGCAACTCCAGTTAAAGCAGCCAGTTGAGTGCTTAATGCAGCAGGCAGGGAGGAAGGAAGGATGACACAGGTGCAAGATAAAAAATCTAGAATCACACCTGAAGGCTGCCCATGTTATGGTCCCTGTCAGCTGATCCTTACCCCCAGTAATGTGAGAAGGACTGGCCAGGAGAGAACTTGTGATCAGCCAGCACCAAACAGAAGCAAATAAATAAATGTTGCAATGAGAGCTGTCAGAACAGGGAAGAGTATTTATACCTCATTGGGGGTGGGGGTTCTTTTTTAATGAGAAAGGATGAGAATGAAAGACAAAGGAAACTAGGGAGCTGGTGCACTCATTTGGCAGAGAAGGAACTACAAGACAAAAGTATACGGAGCAAATACAACAAACAGGAGTATACATGAAATAGACAGCTAGGAAACAAGGAAAGTGAGCAGATATTAGATGCATGTCGGTCATTGTGAGGCTGTATTGACAAATTAGGTTAGGATATTAAACGCAGGGAGGGAATAAAGGCACCAAAAGACAAATTAGAATCAAATGAGTGAATCTGCATTTTTTTCTGTTTTCCACATTTAAGGAAGCAGCATACAGTGGTGATATTATCCATATTATGAGCCAGTTATTGGACCAAATGAACAAGCTACCTGAGGTATACAGGTATACCTTACCAGTGAGCTGCTGTCAAGGAACATCTATACTTTGTTCACTTGAGCCTTGTATAGACAGTAGTTTAACAATAAATTACATCCTTGTGGTCATTCATAGGTACATATTAGGCTAGCTACCCTGGAGAGACATTTTTTTAATCCTAGTCAATTTCCCTTTCACAGGTGAGAATCAAACCCTGTACATTGTTTCTATGAGGTAAATGGCATAAATGAAAAAGGCAAGAGTCTAATTCTTTCGGTAGCTCTTGCTATTGTACTTTGCAGTTGCAATGTTCTGCCTGCTCAGAGGACTTGAACAACAAACAGTAAAGCTGATCATTTTGCACAGTTTGAAGACTGGAATGAGTCTTAAGAACTCATTCTAGCTTAATGAATGAGTTTTTAGAATGCATATCAGATATGGAGATCCAACTTCTCGGCATCCATATGTGTCAAATATAAAAATATTTGGCAGCTGTTATCACGAAGCACTTGAAACCAAACACCTGTGTAGCTTCTGGATGCAAAAATATATATTTTTTTATTTATACTTCTCTTTACTTGCTTCAGTATCTCAAAAATACAAAATCTTATCTGCAAGACAAGGCAGCTGCAATAAGAGAGCAGAAATAGATAAAAATGGAGAGCTGTTCAGATCTGCAAAAGTGTCACTAGGGCAACAGTCTTTGCTTTTAACTGCTATAGAATGAAAATCTGCACAAACATGGAGTCAGGATAAGAGGGGATTTATGGAAAAACACAGCAGGGATTTTCCTGAGAGAGAATATGGTCCCAGGTCTTCAGACATATTAGGTGTGAATTTTATGTCCCTGACACCCAGCAAAAAAGGAGTTGTTTCACTAAACTTCCCCAGACGGTAGCATGACATATTGCAATTACTTCAAGAGGTCACATTTCATGTGAAGATCTTCCAGTCAGATTACACAGAACAGAACTGCATTTGGAAGTAGTTAAAATTAAATGTTATAAGAAAGTATATGCAATGCTCTGCTTTATTATCACTTTATGGTGAGGGATGGAAGTCAGAGGTTGCTGAAATAATGTGCTAGTGCTACTAATAGAACTGGAATGGGAAAAGTTATTCTAATAATGGAAAGGTCTAAGTAAAATAATTAGGATATATATGTAGGGAGAGCAAAATATTTTGAAAATCTACTCAAAATGACATATAAACAGCCCATGAAGCACTGCGGATGAAAGGAAGGCATTACCATATACAGTTAATATATATTTTAGTGGCTCTGAATAGCATGCTGAACAGCGATAGAGGGGATTTTTAAGAGACTGATAAAAATGCCCTTTCTTCATATGTTGCTAATCATTGCAATCACATAAGAAAAACATACATGTAGAAAAGGACTGCTACATCACACTGCACTAATGTATACTTGCAGTATAATATTTATAACTCATTGAAACTAGTGTGACATTCCTGCATCATACTGAGCTAACTTGAGGAAATACAGACATTACCTGAGGAATTCATGCATGTCTGCAGTACCAGTATGGACTGACAGTTGTCCTTGGTAATGCCACCTCCTTTGTAAATGGAGGCCGACTTTAAAATTCACTTTTGGAACTCTTAAATGCATAGTACTTGCATGTCACCTGCGTAATGTGTTTTCACTGTAATGTATGCAGTACCACTGCTGAAATACAGGTGGCACTGTGTTGCCAGATGTCTTCAGGTGACATCATAAACTCTGTATCTGGCTGGTTTTAGACTTCATCTTGTATAGATAATGACATTTATTAACAAAGAATTTTAATGAATAGCATTACCTGCACATGGTGCAGTGTGCCTCAAACAGAGTTGCGAGGCCATCATGTAATTACTGGCAGAAGTCTGGTGTACTCTTACTCCCTTTACTGATGATATTTTGCAGACAGAATATAGTTTAGGGTATGGGGTAGTGACGCATCACTTTGGAAGTACTCAGCAGCACAGCATCATAGTTTTTGGAATCCAAGCGAAAGCACTAACAATAATGAAAAATCATCTCACATTAGAAAAATATCATAAGCTTAAGGATCAAGCTGGTAATATAAGACATCAAATGGTATTTTAGCACATATGTCTGATAAAGTCTTTTTGGCAGTTATCTGCATCTCCAGAGTTGATTCTGATTGGCCTGACACTGACACACACACACACACACACACACACACACACACACACACACACACACACACACACACACACACACACACACACAGCATTCATAAGCGTCAAATCTCAACTTCACATTTTAATTCATGCCTCCCCATCTTAATAACTTAATGATTCCTACCATCCAACCTAGTTCCTATGCCCAGTGATGCTAACTGCAAAAGTAAACAAGACAAATAAGAAAATTAATAATAATAAGAAAAAGAAATAAGAAAATTAAATTGTAAAATAAAACTAAAGAAGCTCCCTAACTAATGAAAACATGCACTTTAACTTCTACACCATTCATCCATTCAAAAATAAAATCAAAGTCATACTCATACAAAAAAAAAGACAAATCTAAAATTTTCAACCCTAAAATTGTTGAAAAATATTTATCTTAAATAGCCCTACACCATGTTTGCATGTATTAGGTAGACTGGCCAAAGGGAATCTGTGACTTCAGATATAGAACAATAAAATAAAAGAGTAGTTCATAGAAGGTTACTAGGGTAACAGCACTAGAGCCATATTTATCCTGAGTTGCCTCAATTTTTGGTAGTTAGGTAAATGAAGTTTGCAGTGGTAAGGGTCTATGGTGGTTAATAATGACTTCCTTTGTCCAGGAGAGACATGGGCACCACCCTAGGAGTGAATTGGTGGTCACCCATCAATTGATCTAGGTTGGGTTTGAAGGGGGTCAGGGAGGTGCTCTGTTTTACTTGCACTGGAAGCTTGTTCCAGAGAAGTGGCAGTCTCTGGGAAATGTATTTATTTCTCCAGCATGGCCTGTTCATGTCAGATGCTAGGTTAAGATTCATGGGGTGAGTGATCCTCATGCAGTTTGATTTACAAATGTGTAACATTTCCATCAGGGCGGGTCAGAGACTGCCCTGTAAGCCAGGCACAGGTCATCCCTTAACAACCTGTAGAAGACAGAATACAGTGATAGGACTTTCAGTCTTTCTGCATAAGACTTGTTTTGTGTAGCCTGTAATTTCCTGGTCAGAATTTTATGTAGTATCTCCAGTTTTTGCAGTTGCTTGGTTAGGAACATGCAAAAGGGAAGACTGTACTCAATTATTGGTCTGATGAAGGCCAAATGTAATGAATGATAACATCCTTAGCTCTTGCTGTGATGCCTTTACTTACCAGATGTGCCACATAGAAGGATTTCCTTACTACTGTGGATATGTGGTGGTCAGAGTTCAGGTTACTAACAACCTGATTACCCAGATCATGCACCACTGGGTCTACACTTACGGGGGTGCTGTCTATAATGTAATTAGCACTGTGATGTCAGCTTTGCCAAAAGGAATAATAATGCATTTTTTTGCATTTAGATTTAATCTGTGGCTTTGGCACCAATCATTTCATTTCATTTGTCTGTTTTAACCCTGTCTGTAATATATTAACATCACTGGGGGATGCATTGATTGCTTGCAATTTGCAATCATAAGCAAACTTAGTTAGCCACAGGCCATCCAAGTTTGCCTGGACTTCTGAGAAATAAATTCTGAACAGCAAGGGGCCCAGCGCAGAACCCTGTTGTATGCCACTAGTGAATTTTCTAGAGGCAAATTCACCGACTTTGACAGTATGTGTCCTGTTGGTGAACCAGTTGGCTACCCATCAGATAATGTAGGGCTTAATTCCCAATTGGGAGATTGGATCAAATGTCGTGCCTAGGTCAAGATAGATGGTGTTTACCGTCTTTGCTTCATCCAGGTCCGTGGTGACTTTCTTGAAGAAGTCAACCATGTTTAACAGGCTTGATCTCCCTTTTATGAATCTGAAATGGGTTGGGTCCTGAATTTGGAGATTTACAGGTCCATAATGATTTATTCCATAGCCTTGTAGATGAGGCTAGTCAAGCTTATGGGCCTATAATTCTAAGGGTCAGTTGATGGTCCTCCTTTATGTAGAGGGATTACTGTTGCTGCCCTCCATTCTGCCAAAACATAGCCAGTTCACAGGCTGTGGTTAAATTAGTATCCAAGATGTCTGCTAGGTAATGTTTTAAGTTGTTTAAAAGGCAACCTGGGATGTTGTCTGGTCCCACTGATGCCATGTTTTTGACCTTGGAGAGTACAGAGATGACCTGCTGTCTTGGGATAATAGGCTGGGGAATGGGGCTAGGTATACTTTGGGGGATGACTGGAGGGGATGGGGGGGGTGAAGTTTGCTCCAAATCTGTCAGCTAGAAGGTTGGCTATTATTTCCCATTGAGAGTGGGGGGTGCCGTCTACAACCAGTTCAGCCCATAGCTGGGTATTCTCTTTTAGATTTTGGACATAGTTAAAGAATGCCTGTGATTATCCCTAGTTAGGGAGGCCATTTTTGCTTCATAATTAGCTTTGGAAGACTTGACAAGATCTCTTATTTGTTTGTTTAAACTAGTGAGGGATTTCTTCAGCTGCTGAGCCAGTTCATTCTTGTTCATGGACATTAGTTTATTTCTCTTGTTGTATAGCCTGCTTATTCTAGGGATACACCAAGATGGCTTTTTTTTTTGGCAAGACTGGATTTTAATCTGGTAATGTACAGCTGATTCTATACAACTGTTTAAGTGATTATACAGGGCATTGGTGTAAACATCTGTATAGGAGTTCATGTTATCTGTGTTTGAGGGGGGTCTTTGAAAATTATTATAGTATTACTTAGTAGCAGGTAGTTTGACTTTGAAATATTCTTAAGCATTTTTGAGGTTTATGGGGTATCTGGACTTATAATTACATTGAGACTGATTTATGGTCCAATCTTACCAGGGAGGACATCACACGGGGGGGGGGGGGTTAATGCTCTCCCATGTTAATGAGTACTATGTCCAGGATATTTGAGCCTCTTGTGGGTGTACTGACTAGCTACTGCAGAGCATTTGCATTGAAAAAGTCCAAAAACCTCTGAGCCAGCATGTTTGTGGTAATGTATGTTTTCCAGTCGATGGCAGGATAATTAAAATCACCCATAAATAAGGTTTTGGTATGGCAAGTGACTCCAGTAAGTCCAGGTATGCGATATGCTTTTCCTGTTTCATGATGGGGGACCTATAGCTAGCTATGATGTGGTAGGGGGCTTTGCCTATAGTTAATTGGACATGGAGTAGCTCATGAAAGTCATACTGTTTGCCAGTCTCGAGGTGTATTTATCCTCAATGAAGATGGATACATCTCCTCCCTCAGTTCTTGAACGCTCAGTTTGTAGTCTGAACATATGGACATCATTAAAGCTCTGCAGGTTTCAAAGCAGATGTATAAACATTTACAAAAATAGATAGAAACAACTCTGATCCAAAACAATACCAAAACAGCAAAATCTTCAGAAGTCAGGAATCGAAAAACAGGAACCAAAGTCAAATCCAAAAGCAAATTCTTTATTCTCCAGCGCCTCGGTGTAACCACCTTTCAAGAGTATACATTCTCACTGAAAGAATGGAAATATATATATATATATATATATATATATATATATATATATATATATATACTCATAGCAATTAATTAAGCAATTAATTAAACAATTATGTTCAAAAAGTTTTAAAGCAGACACCTCCAGTTTATTTCATTATTCAGTCCACAGGGTGTCATTGTATTGTATTTCAAAATAAAAATACTTTCCTTATATTGTAAGTTATATTTCAAAGCATTTTCATCATTACAAAGACATTTCACACTTTCTAGAACTGTTCCTGTTAAAAATGAAGCATCACTCTTATGATAAACACTAAAATGTGTGGCAATAAATTTATTTTCCCTTTTATGTCTTATGTCTCTAATGTGCTCACCTAACCTAATTAAACTCTCTTTTAGTTTCACCTATATAATATAATCCACAGGGACAGTGTAAAGCATACACAACTCCCTTACTTCTACAGGTAAAACTATCTCTTACTGTGAACCTAATGTTGTTAATATAATTAAATGTTCTAACTATATTCCTACAAACACTGCATCTACTGCAACATCTTGTACCAAATTCACTTAGTGGTCTTGGTAAACAAAATGTTGGCATTACAAATTTACCATGTACCACCATATCTTTCAAATTTCTTCCCTTTTATAGGAGAATAAAGGTTTTGTGGCAAAATGTGCATCAACACCTTGTCTTTCACTAAAATTTCAAAATGTTCCACTACATCCTTTATGTCTCCACTTTTTACATTATATGTAGAGACAAAATAAATATCCTTACAAGTTTTATCACAGGTTGCCAGATGATATTTCTTATAATGGTGATATTCACCCTTATTACATTTATTCCTTACCATATTATTCTCCTTTTTTACCTTCATAAGGGCATTTTCTAAAATATTCACACTATACCCTCTTTTCAAAAACATATTATATGTGATATCCCATTCCCTTTGTAGATTTTCTTGTGTGTTACATAATCTAGATACCCTTGCCAATTCCCCATAAGGGAGAGCTTCCAAAGTGTGTACAGGATGGCAACTAGATGCATGAAGGTATTGATTACCATCTATAAACTTCCTATGTATATTTGATGTAATTTTACCATGTTCTGTACCCTCCAAAACAAGATCCAAGAATATTACTTTGTTTCCCTTCTGTATTCCATCAAATTCTAACCCAAATGGGTTACCATGTAAATCTGTCAAAAATTCATTAACTGAATCAAAACCACAATCACAAATAAAAATCAATTCATCTATGTAACGAAAATAAAATAACACATTGCATTTCATAAAATTTAACTCAAATAGAAATTTCCTTTCAAAAAAATTCATAAACAAATTGGCATACATGGGGCAAAGCTGCCCCATTGCTGTACCTTGTTTCTGCCGATACAAAACATCATTAAAAATAAAATAATTATTCTTTAAACAGAAATCCAACAAATCTACTATGAAATCAACAGAAGGGTTGTCTTTTAAAGAAGATCTCACTGCATTGAGGCCATCATCATGTCTAATAGAGGTATATAGACTTTTAACATCCATAACCAACCAATACATTTTGTTGATCCAAGAAATAGAGGATATTTTGTTTAAAAATTCCATACTATCTTTGATGTAAACTGGAGATTTAACTACATATGGTAAAAATATTCTATGTAAAATCAAACCAGTGTTATGTAGGAAATAGTTGCAGGCTGAAATAATGGGTCGACCTGGGGGGTTATGTAAGTTCTTGTGTATTTTTGGTAAACAAAAGAATACAGCTAGGTCCTTTCTATCATTGTCTAACCTATTCCTCACATCCTTCTCTGTAAAAAACCCCAGCCTGACTCCCTGTCCAACATGTGTTTAAATTTTGTAACAGCCTTTTGATAATGAATCATATTGCTTCTTTCATATGTTGTTTCATCCTGCAAATGATTCATACACATCTCAAAATATTGCACAACACTCATTATAACAATTTTGTTTCCCTTATCGGGAGGTTTGATAATAATATCCTTCCTGTCACATAATTCTTTTAAAGCACTCCATTCTTTATAAGTTAAGTTATATAAACTATTACATCTATTCAATTTCATATTTCTACATATATTCTCACATTCAAATTTAATCATAGAGCCATAATGAATAGCTCTCTGATTAATAAAAGGCGGAATGAATTTGTTAGAAGAAGCTACATAAGACATATCTATTGCATTGCCAACAATAGGAAATTGCACATCATCATTACTTATATATTCATCACATGAATAAAAACTACCTTCAGATTCACATGAAGAAAAGCCTCCATGTGCAGAATTAGAACATCCTTGGTCCCTGCTAAAATGAACTTTCAAATGTATCTTCCTAAGAAATTTAAAGATATTTTGCTGTATCAAATATTCTTTAGGAAAAACAGTAGGTATAAACTTTAAACCTAAACATAACACAGCAAACTGTTCATCAGACAAATCACAACCAGATAAATTAAGAACAATACTTTTATCATTAAAGTCATTACTGTTTAAATTTCTTGTTGTTATATTGTTGTCCATACCTCCGATTCTGACGAAAATTGTCAGGTTGATTGAATTTCTGAACAGAGACATCTTCTTGCTCATAACTTCTCAGGCATTTCTGTCCCTGTTGAAAAGTTCGTTCCTGGTGCTGCAAGCCTCCATTGTTAAACTCCTGTTGCATTCTACGTGGTTGTGCTGGTCTAGGTAATTCCAGAAATTCCATACTGGTGTCCGACCTAAACTCTTCCCCTGAAGAAGCAAAAGAAGAAGACAACGGTGTATCAGTGAATCTTACCCCCCTATGTTGTTTCCGCTTATGTTCTGTCCAATTAGGAGGGTAAGAAAATACAGTCCCTGCTTCATATTCATTGATGTCACGTATTAATTTTGTTTTCTTTTGTTTTACAAGTTCATTCTCTAGATTATTCAGTCTCTCATTAGTCTTCTCCATTCTGTTGGAAAGGGACCAGCTCAAACATCAGTCTCTTAAACAGGAGCTGGTTTCCCTTTCACATAGTATTAGTTCATCTGTGAGTCTAGAAAATATGAAGTCTTTCATGGAGAAGACTAATGAGAGACTGAATAATCTAGAGAATTAACTTGTAAAACAAAAGAAAACAAAATTAATACGTGACATCAATGAATATGAAGCAGGGACTGCATTTTCTTACCATCCTAATTGGACAGAACATAAGCGGAAACAACGTAGGAGGGTAAGATTCACTGATGCACCATTGTCTTCTTCTTTTGCTTCTTCAGGGGAAGAGTTTAGGTTGGACACCAGTATGGAATTTCCGGAATTACCTAGACCAGCACAACCACGTAGGATGCAACAGGAGTTTAACAATGGAGGCTTGCAGCACCAGGAACGAACATTTCAACAGGGACAGAAACGCCTGAGAAGTTATGAGCAAGAAGATGTCTCTGTTCAGAAATTCAATCAACCTGACAATTTACGTCAGAATCGGAGGTATGGACAACAATATAACAACAAGAAATTTAAACAGTAATAACTTTAATGATAAAAGTATTGTTCTTAATTTATCTGGTTGTGATTTGTCTGATGAACAGTTTGCTGTGTTATGTTTAGGTTTAAAGTTTATACCTACTGTTTTTCCTAAAGAATATTTGATACAGCAAGATATCTTTAAATTTCTTAGGAAGATACATTTGAAAGTTCATTTTAGCAGGGACCAAGGATGTTCTAATTCAGCACAGGGAGGCTTTTCTTCATGTGAATCTGAGGATAGTTTTTATTCATGTGATGAATGTATAAGTAATGATGATGTGCAATTTCCTATTGTTGGCAATGCAATAGATATGTCTTATGTAGCTTCTTCTAACAAATTTATTCTGCCTTTTATTAATCAGAGAGCTATTCATTATGGCTCTATGATTAAATTTGAATGTGAGAATATATGTAGAAATATGAAATTGAATAGATGTAATAGTTTATATAACTTAACTTATAAAGAATGGAGTGCTTTAAAAGAATTATGTGACAGGAAGGATATTATTATCAAACCTCCCGATAAGGGAAACAAAATTGTTATAATGAGTGTTGTGCAATATTTTGAGATGTGTATGAATCATTTGCAGGATGAAACAACATATGAAAGAAGCAATATGATTCATTATCAAAAGGCTGTTACAAAATTTAAACACATGTTGGACAGGGAGTCAGGCTGGGGTTTTTACAGAGAAGAATGTGAGGAATAGGTTAGACAATGATAGAAAGGACCTAGCTGTATTCTTTGTTTACCAAAATACACAAGAACTTACATAACCCCCAGGTCACCCATTATTTCAGCCTGCAACTATTTCCTACATAACACTGGTTTGATTTTACATAGAATATTTTTACCATATGTAGTTAAATCTCCAGTTTACATCAAAGATAGTATGGAATTTTTAAACAAAATATCCTCTATTTCTTGGAACAACAAAATGTATTGGTTGGTTATGGATGTTAAAAGTCTATATACATCTATTAGACATGATGATGGCCTCAATGCAGTGAGATCTTCTTTAAAAGACAACCCTTCTGTTGATTTCATAGTAGATTTGTTGGATTTCTGTTTAAAGAATAATTATTTTATTTTTAATGATGTTTTGTATCGGCAGCTTTTGCCCCCATGTATGCCAATTTGTTTATGAATTTTTTTGAAAGGAAATTTCTATTTGAGTTAAATTTTATGAAATGTAATGTGTTATTTTATTTTTGTTACATAGATGACTTGATTTTTATTTGTGATGGTGGTTTTGATTCAGTTAATGAATTTTTGACAGATTTACATGGTAACCCATTTGGGTTAGAATTTGATGGAATACAGAAGGGAAACAAAGTAATATTCTTGGATCTTGTTTTGGAGGGTACAGAACATGGTAAAATTACATTAAATATACATAGGAAGTTTATAGATGGTAATCAATACCTTCATGCATCTAGTTGCCATCCTGTACACACTTTGGAAGCTCTCCCTTATGGGGAATTGGCAAGGGTATCTAGATTATGTAACACACAAGAAAATCTACAAAGGGAATGGGATATCACATATAATATGTTTTTGAAAAGAGGGTACAGTGTGAATATTTTAGAAAATGCCCTTATGAAGGTAAAAAAGAAGAATAATATGGTAAGGAATAAATGTAATAAGGGTGAATATCACCATTATAAGAAATATCATCTGGCAACCAGTGATAAAACTTGTAAGGATATTTATTTTGTCTCTACATATAATGTAAAAAGTGGAGACATAAAGGATGTAGTGGAACATTTTGGGAAATTTTTAGTGAAAGACAAGGTGTTGATGCACATTTTGCCACAAAAACCTTTATTCTCCTATAAAAGGGGAAGAAATTTGAAAGATATGGTGGTACATGGTAAATTTGTAATGCCAACATTTTGTTTACCAAGACCACTAAGTGAATTTGGTACAAGATGTTGCAGTAGATGCAGTGTTTGTAGGAATATAGTTAGAACATTTAATTATATTAACAACATTAGGTTCACAGTAAGAGATAGTTTTACCTGTAGAAGTAAGGAGTTGTGTATGCTTTACACTGTCCCTGTGGATTATATTATATAGGTGAAACTAAAAGAGAGTTTCGTATTAGGTTAGGTGAGCACATTAGAGACATAAGACATAAAAGGGAAAATAAATTTATTGCCACACATTTTAGTGTTTATCATAAGAGTGATGCTTCATTTTTAACAGGAACAGTTTTAGAAAGTGTGAAATGTCTTTGTAATGATGAAAATGCTTTGAAATATAACTTAAAATATAAGGAAAGTATTTTTATTTTGAAATACAATACAATGACACCCTGTGGACTGAATAATGAAATAAACTGGAGGTGTCTGCTTTAAAACTTTTTTGAACATAATTGTTTAATTATTTGCTTACTTAATTGCTATGAGTATATATATATATATCCATTCTTTCAGTGAGAATGTATACTCTTGAAAGGTGGTTACACCGAGGCGCTGGAGAATAAAGAATTTGCTTTTGGATTTGACTTTGGTTCCTGTTTTTCGATTCCTGACTTCTGAAGATTTTGCTGTTTTGGTATTGTTTTGGATCAGAGTTGTTTCTATCTGAAGGTGTGTGGAGTGGAGTTTGTGTAATTTACAAAAATAGGAATAATTTACAATACTAGCTTATTACAGTGAAGATATTAAATATTTAATAACACAGTCTTTCAAATAAGTTTGAAAAATAACAATCTTAAGTTTTGCACGCTTTGATAAATTGTTTAATCATTGTCCTGTAGGTCGTGTTAAAATATTTTTAGTAAAGAAAACACAGCAGTTAAGGTTCTTTATTAAGCTAGAGATGTAATTAGTGACGTGAGTAACAGAGTTGCAGAGGAAAGGGGACCTACTTTGATTTTGAGTAGAATGGCAGAGAGTAGACACATAGAGAATGCACTTACATTTTATTAGTACATTTTATTAGTTTTCTAGGTATCAGACTTAAATTAGCACATTTTATTCCATGTGTCTGAATTCTTCAAAAATAGAATATAAAAAACAAATTTTATATATATATGTGCGTGTGTGTATAGTTCCTTGGAAAGAAAGAAAACTTTAACTTGTCATGGTTCTCACCCTGCACCACCATAGCAATGGATACTAACCCTGACTCTGTCCCTTCACCCAATCCTAACCATGCACGTTACCTTAAAAAACATTGCTGTTTCAACACAACAGAAGACACAGTCGGACACACAAATGCTCACAAACACACATTAACACTAACATTTATATCTATATATATATATATATATATATATATATATATATATATATATATATATATATAGGTTCCATACACTAGATCGAATTTTCACTAATTTGAAATAGTGCATGGAATGCTCACTGCAGCGAAAGTGCATTTATTCAAAAGTGCACTTATGCGAAGTTCAGTACAATGAATGGTTGTTGTACTGAACTTCCGTGCAGTACCCATGGACCTTAGGGTTAGGGCACGGGTTATAGTAAGCCCTAACCCTAAGGTCCATGATGACTGCAGCGCAGTGATGGACATAGCAATGTCCTCCACTATGGTGTGATAGTCACGAACCTTAGGGTTAGGACATGGGTTAGGGTAAGAGGATAGCTTTACTAGCTATCCCCTTACCCTAACCCGTGCCCTAACCCTAAGGTCCATGACTATCGCACCATAGTGGAGGACATAGCTTGTTTTTTATGTCCTCCACTGTGCTGTGAAGTTAAAGTGAACTTTCGCAGAAGTGAGGCTTCCTATTACAAGTTCAAAGTAGTGAACTTTCATTCTTGTATTAGGAAAATGTAAAGGTTCGTTTGTTCAAAATCTTAAATCTCTGAAAGTTCTTCACAGATTTCTTTGAAATTTTCACACAATGTTGCATTTGAATACGCGCGTGTTTTTATATACCTACTATTACATAGATGTCACATGTTGTATTTGAATATGCGCGTGTTTTTATATACCTACTATGAATTCTATATATTTGTATACAAATATGCAATTTTATATGTTTCTGTTATAACTTTCTTACGTCTTTTTCAGTGCAATCAATCTGCTTTAGTTCATCCAAATAATGCCTCGCAGAAGATCAAACTTAGGTCGTCGTACTTGCGGAGCAGAAGCAGTGCGACGAGTAATTGCAAATCAAACTGAGGAAGAACAGGCATCAGTGAACGAGTGAAATAGACAAAAAATGGCTCAAATATGTGCCAAGGAAGCAGCAGAGCGACGTGCAGCCAGACTTGAGGATGCACGGTTGCGAGCACGGCGATCGCGTTCTGCAGAGTCAGATCTGCTTCGTTCTCCTCAATCGACACCAGCGGATGAAATAAATGCTTGCCTGAAATACTCCACTTTGTGGCAACACGTAAAGACATTAAAATTAACTACACATATGCGTGTCCAGCTGCAAAACGATCGATCAGCTGAGATATTCTCACATCAATTGCTGGAAATTGGGAACGGAAAGGTGCCGGTTGATCTGACCTCAGGAAGAATTTCATTGCCTCATAACTTCTGCAATTTAGTGACGTCAAAAGAAGAATTGGTTGAAAAAGTATTTCCCAATATTCAAACCAATTATAAGAATCACGATTGGCTGACTGAATGAGCTATTCTTGCGTCCAAGAACAAAGACGTCTACGAACTTAACAATATTATTCAGTCTAACATTCAAAGCGAGGCAGTCACATACAAGTCCGTCTACACTGTTGTGGAAGCAGATGAAGCGGTTAATTATCCAACAGAATTTTTGAATTCACTCGATCTGCTAGGGATGCCACCGCACTTACTGCAATTGAAAATCGGCATGCCAATTATCATGTTGCGAAATATCAACCAGCCAAAGCTTTGCAATGGCACGCGGCTTGCAGTAAAAAAATTAATGAGCAACATCATAGAAACAACAATCTTGACAGGACCTTTCAAAGGTGAAGATGTCCTCATTCCTCGCATTCCTGTGATTCCAACGGATATGCCATTTCAATTTAAGAGATTGCAATTCCCAATTCGATTGGCATTTGCAATCATCATCAACAAAGCTCATGGCCAATCTTTAGAATTGTGCGGTTTAGATCTACACATAGATTGCTTCTCACATTGACAATTATATGTTGCGTGTTTTAGAGTCGGCAAACCAGACAATCTCTATATCTGCATAGACAATGGAACAACAAAAAATATTGTATACCCACAAGCATTGTGAAATAAAACATATTAGAAACGTGCGCTTTCTCTTTTCTTTCTTTTCCATTTAACCAGACTGAGCCACAGCAATGCGTGGCGGGTACAGCTCGTATATATATATATATATATATATATATATATATATATATATATATATATATATATATACTAAATATATATAGGCCAACTCCAAGATTGCACTATAAATGGGAAAAGGGCAAATTTCCTGATCATCACAATACAGCATCTTATTATGAACAGTTCAACAAACAGCATGCTCGATGCAATTGCACTGAAATTGTCGTTCAATGAACTGATTTTTCACTGAACTGTTAGGGACCCCTATATGCATAAGATGTGCTGGAGACCCTAAATTTTCTCGGAGATCTCTCAAGCTGCTGCAGGTGTCCCTGGTATGGCACATACCAAAGGGAGCATTATATTTAATAATAGGCCTGTCTGATGAGGGATGAGTAGAATGGAGTTATAACCTCTTTTGCTCTTGAGGTGATGCCTTTGCTAATCAGGTGAGTGACAGAATGCCTTCCTCACCACAGTAGACACATGGTGGTCAAAATTGAGGTCGTGTTCCCAGGTCTCTTCACTACTGAATTGGTACTTGGGGTATTATTGTTTACTTTATAATCAGCAGGGACATTGTTTTTACCAAAAGGAATGATGATGCATTTTTAAGCATTTAGTTTGAGGCCATGGCTTTGGCACCAGTCATTGGTCTGTGAAAGCCCCTTTTGAAGTAGGCTGACATTGCTAGGGGATTCAATAATAGCACCTAATTTGCAGTCATCCACAAACTTGGTTAGCCACAGCCCCTCTTTTTCCTGGACGTCTAAGAAGTATATGCCAAACAAGAGCGGGCCCAGCACTGGTGACAGATCTGCTAGTAGAGGTAAAGCCTCCCACTTTGACAACCCATCTGACAATATAGGAGTTGATATTCAACTGAGTTAGTTTGTCAATGATGCCCGGATGTGGGATAGTGTCAAAACCTTTGGCTAAGTCAAGATAGGTTGTGTGCATGGCTTTGCACTTGTCTATTGCTCTGGTCACATTCTCAAAGAAGTCCATCAGGTTTAGCAGGCATGACCTGCCCTTGACAAAACTGAACTGGGAAGGATCCAGGGTTTGGAGTTCACCTATATCCTTAATTATGAGGTCCATGATGCTTCCTTACACTGCCTTACAGATGAGGCTGGTTCAACTTATGGGTCTATAGTTACCTGGGTCTGTTGTGGAGCCGTCCTTGTGGAGGGGGATAACAGTCGCCGTTTTCCATTCAGTGGGGGTAAAGCCAGTATTTGGGCTGTGGTTGAACCAAATGCCTAATGGCTCAGCTAGCTCTTGTTTTAGAACATTAAGAACACAGCCCAGAATGCCATCTGGTCTCATGGAGGCTGTGTTCTTAGTCTTGGAGAGGGCATTGATGACTTGCTCTTTGGAGCTGCAGGGAGGGGATAATAAAGACTCGGTTTGTGGTATGCTTGGGGGAGATAGGAGAATTAAATTTTCACCAAATCTCTCTGCTAGCAGGTTTGCAGTTTCCACAGGGTCAGTGTGTGTGATGCCATCCACAATTAGTTCAGCATGCATCGGAGTCCTAGCTTTTAGGTTTCAGACATAGCTGAAGAAAGCCTTATGGTTATCCTTAGCTGTGGTTGCTAAATCTTTCTCATAGTTGCTCTTTGAAGATTTTATGACTTGTCTTATTTGCTTGTTTAGGCTGAGGAGGGTGCTCTTACATTTCTGGGGTATCAGTTTTGTATTTTTAGACAGCAGGTTCTTTCGATTATTGTATAATTTATTAATGCTAGACGTCCACCAGGATGGTTTGTTTTTTCTTTAGAATCTTGATTTAATCCTATCTGACACGGCTATGTCTATAGATTTGTGTAGATGTTTATACAGGGCATCAGTGTATACCTTAGTATAGCTGTTAATGCCATCTGTGCAAACTGGAGCTTGGATGTCGATTATACCTTCCCTTAGGAGGGGTATAGTTAGCTTTAATGAAGTTTTTTAGTCTGACTTGCCCTTTGGGGAGTTCTGGTGCTATTGCTATTTCAAAAATGACTGATTTATGGTCATATTTAACCAGTGCAGGCCCTACACTTGAGGCTTTGCATTGGTCATTCATATTGGTGCAGACCAGGTCTAGAATACTGGAGCCCCTTGTGGGGTGGTGCACTATTTGTTCCAGGGCATTTGAGTTAAAGTCCAGGAATATTTGTACTAGTGAGTTTGGGCCCATATAAGTTTCCCAATTAATGGAAGGATAGTTGAAGTCATCCTTGACTAGAGTGCTAGTTTGCACCTTAATTGTCCCAAGTAGGTCTAAATAAGCTGTGTGGGCATTTTGTTTCAGGGAAGGGGAACTGTAACTGATGACCTGCAGGGGGATCTTGCCTACAGTAATTTGGACTTGGGAGTAGCTGCAAGGAGTTGTTTTGTCTAACCAGTCTAGAAGTGTAATTATTTTTAATGAAGATGGAAACTCCACCCCCTTTGGTTCTCACACCTTCAATTTGTGGTCTGAAAGTGTGGAAGGCTTTGTAGCCATGGAAGGCAGTGGTACATTCTGAGGCCTTGAGCCAGGTTTCTGTGACTGCACAGACATCAATGTCTAACAGGGAGAGAATCGCTTCCAGAGAGTGCAGTTTCTGATTTAAACTCCTCACGTTTAGTTGCGAGACCCTTAGTTTCTTCGTGTTTGATATTTTCATGTCGGGAATTTTGTTGCTGTGACCTTGTCTAAAAAAGGCATTATAGTGGAGCCTTAGCCAGAAACTGAAATCCCATTGGTGCCAGGTGAAGGGCATCTCTTTCAAAGCAGTGCGGTTTATTCACTATGTCATCCCATGCTAACAGGAACTGGTTTCCCTCAGAATAACACCAGAAACTAAGCTAATTATTGAAGTCAATCATTTTCTGTTTATATTGTGGTATCATCCTAGACAAGGGTAAAATGCTGCTCAAAGCTAGGGACATACCCGCCTGGGACAGATATTCAGAGAGCTCAATCATGTGTCTCTTCATATAGTCCAGAGAGGTACATCTCAGGTCATTCACACCAACATGAACTATGATGGACTTGTTCTTTAAACTTCATTACATGACATCCTGTATTCAATTATCATGCTTTGATTTATAAAACAAGCTTACATTTGCTTTTACTGTCCTCATTTGATCTTTCTATAATTTGTTCAGCTCTTGTTAAGGTATTATTTATATATGATCCAATCTTTCTGGATCTCTTGGTTGACAAGTTTCTGTCTTTGGAATACAGGGCAGTTTCTGTCTTTGGAATACAGAGCCTGAGCATATTCCTAGCTACAGGATTTGCAGAATTCCCTCCTCTCCACCACTTTCGTCTGCAGTCTTGGTTACTTTTCTTTGATTATTATTGATCTGTTTACTCTCGGACATTCATGGCGCTTTGGCCATCCAACACCGGGTCGATTCTTCTCTTACTTTTTCTCTTGCCTTTCCGTTTTTGCTACCTGTTGTAATGTTGGATATTACCTGTACCGGTCCAATTCTAATTTTTACATCTTTTCTGCTATGACCTCCAATGTCACCTCTGTTTCACTCGATTGTGATAGCCGTAGTTCACTAGCTCTTTGACCCTCTGCTTCTCATCACCTACTGATCTTTGTTTTTCAGTTATGTCGCATCTGAAAATGTTCGGCAGGAATAATGGTGGATGATAGATGTAGACGTTTATGAGTATATGACAATGATGGGTTTTGGACTTTTGGCCATCATCCTGGTGCCAAATATCTTTTTTTCTTACTGAAAATCCATTTCACTGAATCTCAAATCAATGAAAATATACAACTTAACAAAATACAACATAAAATAGTACACTGATTCATTGTGTATGGTGTATTTTTCTTTTCTCAAGTGGTTGTGCAGCTATGGAGTTAGTTTATATAATTAAGGGGTGTGTGGGGGCAAAGCCACTCATATGGGGTACAAGGGGGCTTACTTCCCCACAAAAACAGTAATGTACGGTGCACTTTGTTATGATAAACATTTTCGATGATTTGTGATTCACTGCAAAGGGTTCCAGATAAATGGGTTTTCAGTCAAATGAGTTTTCAGTCAATTGTTTTTCAGACAGATGGGTTTGCAGTCAATTAGTTTTCTGTCAAATTCCTTCAAACATTTGATTGACTGAACTGTACTTGACTCAAAATCAAATGATGTAAACCTATATGTATATATAGGTTTACTATCTTTTTCTTCTTACTATCTTCGTCTTCTTCTTCTTTCGGCTTTTTCCTGGTTAGGGGTCGCCACAGCGGATCACCATCCGCTCATGATTGGCAGTGGAGTTTTACAGTGTTGAGTTGCCAGCCCGGCACCCAACCGGCACACACATGCACACACTCACGCCTAGGGCCAATTTAGTGTGTCAATTCCACCTACAGCATGTCTTTGGGATGTGGGAGGAAACCGGAGCACCCGGAGGAAACCCTCGCGACCACAGGGAGGACATGCAGACTCCGCAAAGAAGGCACCCCAGCCGAGGATCGAACCGGAGAACCTCTTGCTGTGAGGTGGCAACGCTAACCACTGCACCACCGTGACCACCCTATATATAGGTTTACTATCAATTACTTGAAATCGATGTCTGTGAAAATGTCGCCGCCGTTTATATTTCTGGTACAGTGCAGTCAGTTTTGTCCTGTCAACAGATTACCTAGCTGCAGGGATTGTAATATCGTAATATAGCAGCGTAGCAAATAAAGTGTAAGTATGTGAATCATTTTAGGCCTCCCCTTCCATTTGTAAGCTAAATTATTGTAAAATCCTACAAAAAGCATTCTAAATACTGCAGAGTGTAAATGGCATATTACCGTCAAGTATGATGAATGTCGCTGTTACAGACTTTGTACAGAAGTCTTACAGCCAGCGGTTTGTATCTCAGCGTATGGATATGGACTACATGCACTTTTAAAAAAATCTATGAATATAGCACATAGTTTGTAAGTGTTTATAATGAATTGTTTTCCCTGTATAATGTTGTGTTTTAGCAACACATGTGGTAAAATGGAACTGCAATACCAAGTATTTAATGTGGCAGGACGTTGGGAGATGGCTTAAGTAAAAGTAATATCAGTAGTCAAAGTGTCATTGAAAAGTAGTTGTACAGTAAATGAACAGGGCTGGTATAGTTCTGTATTGATGGATTACATAGTCGGTATGTCAGGGATGTGAATACTATATGTGATTAATCATAATATAGGCAAGTGCGTACTAATATGTTTCATATGCATCATTGATCTAGATAACTGTCCTTTATGTACAAGTGTTTGTTTCCATACTGCAGTTGACTGAATGCAGTTAGTATTTATGTTAAATATGTATGACTACATTGACCAATGTTAGCTAGCCATTAAAGGGCATCTGCCTGTTATGTTTTATGAATCTGGAAGACAGGTAGTAGCGAAGGGTACTGTCTGTAGATGTATTATAGCAAGTTGTTCTGCAGTTCAAGTGCCATTAATTGTTACTATTTTTTGCAGGTGTCAGTACTAATGATGTTTGAAAGTGATACTTCCAGTGAGTGTCCAGGTACACTTCATACAGTGTATACTACCGAACTGTCCTGGAAAGGACACAATATGCTCTCTATTGAGGGCTACCAGTACTATCTTGAAAAGTTTACTGACTGTAGAAAGTACTGGTGCAGTGCAAGAAAAATTAGTGACCTGTGTAAAGGACAGTGTGTTACAGAGGCAGCAGTGGAGGGATAGAAACTGGAAAAGAGCACACCGCATTTCCATGTTCCTTTTTTTTTCATTTGGCTGTTCCTGTTAGGAGTTGCCACAGCAGATCACCTGTCTACCATTTCTTCCTGTCCTCTGCATCTTACTCTGTCACACCAACCACCTGCATGTCCTCTCTCACCACATCCATAAACCTTATCTTAGGCCTTCCTCTTTTCCTGTTACCTGGCAGCTCCATCCTTAGCATCCTTTTCCCAATACACTCAACATCCCTCCTCAACACATGTCCAAACCAACGCAATCTTGCCTCTCTGGCTTTGTCTCTAAACCGTCCAGCCTAGGCTGACCCTCTAATATACTGATTCATAATCCTGTCTACCCTCGTCACACCCAGTGCAAATCTTAACATCTTTAACTCTGCCACATCCAGCTCTGACTCCTGCCTTTTTGTCAATGCCACTGTCTCCAACCATATAACATAGCTGGTCTCACTACCCTCTTGTAGACCTTCCCTTTCACTCTTACTGGTACTCGTCTGTCACAAATCACTCCTGACACTCTTCTCCACCCACTCCTCCCTGCCTGTACTCTCTTCTTCACCTCTCTTCCACACTCGCTATTACTCTGAACTGTTGATCCCAAGTATTTAAACTCATCCACCTTCACCATCTCCCTCCATCCTCACCATTCCTCCATCCTCCCTCTCATTCACACACATATATTCTGTCCTAGTACTGCAGACCTTCATTCCTCTCCTCTCTAAAGCATATCCCCACCTCTCCAGGGTCTTCACAACCTGTTCCCTACTCTCACTACAGATCACAATGTCATCTGCAAACATCATGGTCTACGGGGACTCCTGTCTCATCTCATCTGTCAACCTGTCCATCACCATTGCAAATAAGAAAGGGCTCAGAGCCGATCCTTGATGTAATCCCACCATCACCTTAAAAGCATCCATTATTCCCACCGCAGACCACAGTGTCACACTACCCTTGTACATATCCTGTACCACTCTTACATACTTCTCTGCCACTCCTGACTTCCTCATACAATACCGCAACTCCTGACTTCCTCATACAATACCGCAACTCCTCTCTAGGCACACTGTCATATGCTTTCTCTAAGTCCACAAAGACACAATGCAACTCCTTTTGACCTTGTCTGTCTCCGTCAGCACTCTCAGAGCAAGCATCGCATCTGTAGTCCTTTTTCCTGGTATGAAACCATACTGCTGATCACTAATCTTTACCTCCCTTCTTAACCTAGCTTCCACTACTCTTTCCCATAACTTCATGCATTTCCATGCTCTTAATGTATTTCAATATGAGGGGACAAAAGTGTGTCAGGCTATTAAGAGACATGCAGAGCAAACATTGGAGGACTCATGTAAAATTGTTAGTGAAGTACTGGCTAGTACTTCTACAGATGTTGTGAATGCCTTACCTAACATGGATGCTCTGAATCAAACTGTGCTAAGGGCAAGACAGAAAAAACGGTGCACAGATATGTGTAAGTTGGACTCCCTGATGGAGTTGGCAGCTCACATGCTCCCCATAAAAAAATGGCTCATTTATTGTCTATCACACTCACATTAACAGCAGTTCCACTAATCATGTTATACTTACTACAGAGGGAGGTTTACACATGTTATGTGCCTCTGAATTTATATTAGTAGATGGCATTTTTCCCATAAGGACACGCGAGTGTCGACAGGCATATTCAATACATTGCAGCCTATTGGGTACTTCCAATAGTAAGGTTATCCCAGTGGTGTATGCTATTTTACCTTCTAAACCTGAGGAGTGCTATGACCAATTTTGGAAAAAAGTGTTATCTACCTCTGTTCTGAATTTCAGCTGTTATTAAAGCCAAAGATGGTATTACGTGATTTTCAGAAAGCTTCTGTCAACTGTATATTAAACAATTTGCCTGATAGTGCACCTAAGGGTTGTTGGTTCCATCTCTGTCGACTGGTGTGGCGTCAGATTCAGAAGCTGCGTGGTATAACCACTATGTGATTTTTTTAAAAAAAAATTACATTTTAGGGAGACCAAGGTGGTATGGCATCAGACATGCTACCTATGAGAGATTACCACCTTTATTTAATGTCTCATTCCGGAATCATTGCGACATATGTTTACCTCATTCTGGAATCATTGCGACATATGTTTAACCTCATTCTGGAATCATTGCGGCATATGTTTACTAGGCTATCCTCATAGTCACAATAATGTGGAGGGCTGACATCGCAGGTAATCATTGCGACATATGTTTACCTCATTCTGGAATCATTGCGACATATGTTTAACCTCATTCTGGAATCATTGCGGCATATGTTTACTAGGCTATCCTCATAGTCACAATAATGTGGAGGGCTGACATCGCAGGTTGAGAAGTCTACTTGGTTGTAAATGGTTATACATTATGGATGTTCTGCATGCTATAAGGTTAGAGCAGCATTGGGTTAAGACCTAAAAAGCCGCTTAATATACTGTGTGCCATCGTCACCTAAGAGGTGTAGATTACAAGATAAAGAGTATCACTTTATGTGCCTTTTAGAGTGCAGGGATGATCTCAAAGAGACTTGCTCAACTCATTGCTATGCACTGCTCATTTTAAATAGATGTACAACGAGTGGTTTGCATTCATAACTATGATGTTCTTGCTGATTTTTTTGATTGTATTTAAATTTACTCTGGGCGACTACTACTTGTGTTTTGCTATAGTGTAACTGTTTCCTACTACAGCAGGAGGTGTCATTTTGTTTGGGATGTAAACACTGAACTGTAAGAATGCATGACCACTTTAAGGAGTACACTTTACATCAGGAAGTGTGTTTTTGGAATTCCGAAGTCGTAATTATGTTGTCAAACATGTCACTGTCATGGAGATATGGTCGGTGAAGTGTATTTTCATACTTAAGTCGATTTATTTTGAAATTTCGCACATCTACCTCTTTTTGACATTTCAACACTGCTTTAAATGTAAACTACGATGTTTTCCCTTGATTTTTCAATAGCTTTGCATTAGGATTGTCTGTAAGCTGATAGTAAACATATATATATATATATATATATATATATATATATATATATATATATATATACACACACATACATACATACATACACACACACACACACACACACACACACACACACACACACACACACACACACACACACACACACACCAGCCCAGCGATCACCATGCCACTGGAAAAAGGGAATATTCCAAGAAATGGCAATCTTAGACTATTTGTGTAAGTCCAGATTTTGTGGCATTTGGTCTCAACATTTTTGGATTCAGCAGTGTATGTCCTGATATTATACATGGTTACTGTGCTGTTTATGCAATATGCATCCTTAATGATAAGTAGGCTTACAAGTACACATAAAATACATTATATGTCAGTAACGTAGCTGTACATAACCATTATCATTTGTTGAATTGTGGTGTATTAGGGCATTATGATTGTAGGATTTGATTTATCTTTTCTACATTTGTGGAGACTGAACATGTTACTATGAAATATCCAAGCAGAATTATACTTTTCTGATGTTATTGAAACATGGAATTGGTACTATGATATTATGACTCACTCAATAGTTCATTGTTGTATGGGTCCCACACACAACACACTACAGTCAGTATAAAAGTATATTGACATTATTATTTCAGGGTCATATGACAGTGCGACACTTATGGTGTATGTTGTTGTAGTACCATGCTGGAAAACCTTGCTATACAATAATGTGTACCGAAAGTATCATTTGCCATTTGGCATTGAGATGAGTAAGTAGCTATAAAAATATATAAAGCATAGTGGTATATATACCTGTGACAAAAGCACACCACTGTCATTTACAATATACATCTGTAGGTGTAGCTCAAGCTACAGATGGAAGGGCTAAGGGCATCAAAGGGAGGTGGTCATGGTAGTAATGTTGGTGGAGGTTACCCAAAACATCAGGCCCTTAATATGGTGGAGAAGCATGTAGCAGCCAACAATGATGCCCTTGTGCAACTGAAGAAGGAGCAACTTGTGCTGCTAGGCAGCTAGGCTTCAAATTCTCCACCGTTTTGGTGAAGCAGTATTTGGTTTAATGCATTTAGCTAATTTATTAATTATCTTAAATATCAGTCTTGTAGCTTGCACTAACTGGGGACAAATACACATTTATGTTTGTATGATCCTGTAACCAAAGATAAAGATGTACACTGTGAATGATGGCTGCTGCATTATCTTTTAAAACAGCCAAGCAAATGTGAGGATGCTTTCCTTGCTTTACAATTTCTTACACTCACCTTCGGTCCACCTTCTGTAATTATAAAATTACAGTTAAATTTGATGCAGAATATGATTCCCGTGCACTGGCCCAGCAATCAAGGAGCCTCAATCCTCACCACCAGCACCAGTGAGGGGGGTCCATATAGGGAAAAGATAATAAATACACACACAGTAAAGTACAATTTCCCTTAAGAGCACACAGCGATCACAGTCAGTCTAGCCTGGTTTCTCCCTTTCTCTTAAGGTCCCCAATAACACTCCCCATTGGCACAGCTATAGGGTCAGGATCTCAGTCTAGTGTGCAAGCTAAAACCTCCAGCACCTTATCTATCCAGCCAGTGCTTTGGGTCCTTGCCCAAGCAGCAGACACACACACACACACACTTTGTGATAAGAGTTCATACAACCACACAGACACTCCTGGGGAATGCTGGCACAGGTTCTCCAGCTGCGCCCCTTTTACCCAGACTATACGGTAGAAATCACTGCCACTACCCAGCTAATATTTATCAGCTACTCGAAGGCCCTTATGAAAGGGTGTCTAATTATACTGTGCAATATTATTATCCAAATAGCAAGTACAACCAAACAGTCAAGACTTATTTGGAGTGACTTGGTACAGTATCACTAAATACATGCAATGTACTCTAGAGCTTAAATTATCTCTACACAAAACAGCCACAGTTGAAAGGTTTACAAAATATTTAATAATAAATAGAAAAAAACACAAGACAATACTTCTTACTACACAGTGCTAGTCAAGAGTTCAGAGATCACAGAGAAATGCAGTTCTGACATCACAGAAAAACAAACTAGTCTAATCCTCGTATTTTCTAGCTATATCTAAGAGAAAATACAGTTCTAAAATCCTACTTACATATAAACACAGGCAGAGTGGTGAGTTGGATGTTCTCAAGACAAATGCTAAAATGCTGTCATTCTTGCTGTCCTTAAATTGATAACATAGTACCACTGATTCATTTCAGATTACATCATTTTTTTCTGGCTCCCAGGCTAACAGACTCTCAGAGGTTAATAGCCCTTTTGATCTTGCAGCTGGTCAGGAACCCGAGCAATAAAAAATTATACATGCAAATTCTAGCTATTAACTTTGGCCTCAAAATAATAGGCAGAATGCCTTTATCTAGACATCTCCGCTCCGAGTTTTGACATCAAAGAATTGACTTATCAGCTTTGTTATAGCAGAGTGTACTGTTGTTACATTTTTGAAGTTCCACATTTAACACTATTTTTCCATTTAAGAGAACAAGCCTGTGGCTTATATTAATATTTACAAATGACAGAATTATCTACAAAATTTTATCTGGCTAGGCTGGCAGCCTTCATCTATCTTCACACAAAACTCTACTGGGCTGCAAGGAGCAGCAGCAGCTAGAAAAAGTGAGATTATTGGCTAGCTAACCTGCCTATCACTTGAGCATTTTCCATCCCCAACTCACCACAGTTTTGTAATGTAGGAGTGTTTCCACACTACTTAAACAAAAGACTTCTGTAAAGTATGTAATCATGCTCAGTATCAAGTCATAGCAGTAGTTATTCTTGTGAATGAAATGTATAATTTGTGCAATTGTTCTAGATTATGCCAGCTCTGTTATGACCATGTAAAACAAATTTCTATGACCACAGACATTTAAAAGTGATGTTAAAACAGTTTTAGTCTTTGAGTCTATTATGCACAGTTCTACTCGTTTGTCTTTCATTACATGTTTATGCCCCTCTTCATTTCTCATCTCCCCTTTTTAATAATTATCTGATATGCTGAGGCTTTAATCCTCCCCTCCAAATGGTATGTAAAGTTTGAAACATTTCAGCTCTGCCTAAAATATGGCAGCAGTGTTACTACTGTGTTGTCTTGTCGTATCTGTATGGCAGCAGTGTTACTACTGTGTTTTCTTGGCGTATCTGTATAGCAGCAGCGTTACTGCTGTGTTGTCTTGGCATATCTGTATGGCAGCAGCGTTACTACTGTGCTGTCTTGGGGTATCTGTATGGCAGCGGCATTACTACTGTGTTGTCTTGGCATATCTGTATGGCAGCGGCATTACTACTGTGTTGTCTTGGCATATCTGTATGGCAGCGGCGTTACTACTGTGTTGTCTTGGCGTATCTGTATGGCAGCAGTGTGACTAATGTGTTGTCTTGTCATATCTGTATGGCAGCGGCGTTACTACTGTGTTGTGTTGGCATATCTGTATGGCAGCGGCGTTACTACTGTGTTGTCTTGGCGTATATGTATGGCAGCAGCGTTACTACTGTGTTGTCTTGGCGTATCTGTATGGCAGCGGCGTTACTACTTACGCATCAGCAGTAATGCCTTCAACTTCAAATGTATCTGTAGTTAATAATACTCAAGGGCAAGAACTAAACAAGGAAACAAGTGTTTTTTTAGACAAGACAAAGACGGGGGACTACTCTTTGAGAACAGCCCTGCCGTACAGAGCTCGGTCGAAGAGCTTTACACACAACGGCAAGACATTCAAGAGCCAGCACATGGATGTGATAGCTCATCAATCCAAAAAGAGACGCATGTAGTCTCAGACTTAGTTATAAATATTTCTTATTTTGTGTTAAATAGTGAACAGCTTAGTGTTCTTAATAAAGGTTTATCCTTTATTCCTGCAAGGAGGGCCGACCCAGCAGAAATGTTGAAGGACTTAAGACTACTTTGCCGAAGTCTTTCCCTGAAGTGTTTGTTTCCTACAGATACTACTGCAGGTAATAAAGGACATAATATATACAGAAAACCTAGTACCTTTGTTCCAGCTTTACCAACAGGTATTCAACGATTCATAGATGTATGTGAAATTGCTTTTAGAGAATTAAACAACTTAACTGATACTAGTATGTCATTTTATAACTTGACAGTAGATGAACACAGAGCCCTGCAAGAATTACAAAATATACATTCAATAGTTATTAAGCAGGCAAATAAAGGAGGCAGTATAGTGTTAATGGACAAGGATTTATATGTCACACAAATGGAGAAACTTTTACTTGATACGCATACATATCAATGCATTTCCAAGCCTACTGTTAACGCTATTATAGATAAAGTTTCTTTTTTAATTTTTGATTTACTAATCACGAATTTAATAGATAATTCACTTTTTAAGTATTTTAATGTGTATAAACCACTTGTTCCCAGGGTATATGGCCTACCAAAAATACACAAAAAATTGTCATCTCCACCCATGCGTCCTATTGTTTCAGGCACTGAGTGGTGTACTGAACCTCTCTCTATTTATGTAGAGGGATGTTTGCATGGTTTGTTGGCAAACTGCCATACAATATTGAAGGATACAAAGATGTTTTTACAATGGCTTTATGATAGAATGGAAAGTGTTGATGTTAATGAGAATTTTGTCCTTGTTACATTAGACATTGAATCCTTATTCACTAGTATACCTAACACCTGGGGTGTTGACAGCATTAGAGATTTTCTTTATGTGAATAAGTGTTTCACCAACACTAAGATACAGTTGATTTGTAGTCTCTTAGAGATTATCCTAGAGAACAACATTGTTATGTTCCAGGAGCAATTCTTTTTGCAGAAAGTTGGCGTGGCCATGGGCACTGCATGTGCAAATAGCTACGCCAACTTGGCTTTGGTCAGCTGGGAAGAGCAAAATGTGTTGTCAAACAATAATCCATTCTTTGGACAAATACTTTGGTACGTCTGCTTTGTAGATGACGTGTTTATGCTGTGGAGAGGCTCTGGTATTGATTTGGCACAGTTTGTGGAATATTTGCATTCAACTACTGATTTTTTAAGATTCAGTTACCATAGTTCCAACACTGACATCAGTTTCCTTGATGTGCAGATTAGTAAATCTGTTTTAAATAGTCTTTGCAGTAATATTTATTTTAAACCCACTAGAAAAAATACTCTTTTGTACAAATCTAGTATGCACCCTAGACATGTTCCTAGGAACGTGCTCAAGGGTCAGGTTTTTAGAACACTGCGACTGCATAGCAGAGATGAAGATGCAGTAGTTGCCCTATCTAATTTAAAAACAGAATTTTTACATAGGGGATACTCACTTGCAGACATTGAACAGACTATCTCTAATGCCTGAAAGCTGAGAAGCACTAGATGTAAACCTTATTTTAATGCTGGTGATGCTGTTGACAATACAAGATATACTAACAGAACTAGTAATGATTTTAGAGTGGTGTTTCAATTTTCCAGTAACATCAATCAATACTTAGATGTAGTCAAAAAGCATTGGTATTTGCTACAAGAAGTGCCTGGACTAGTAGACAAGGTCGGACATTCTCCTATTTTTAGTTTTAGAAATAATAAATCCCTTAAACAACATTTATGTCATGGTGAATTATCTAGAACTATTATTAGATCCAATCGGCATGGTGCTTTTCCATGCAGGAATTGCAGTGCTTGTCAATTTATATATAGCAAAAATAAATATGTACATCCTACTAGGAAATTTTCTTTGTACACTAATCAATACACTGATTGCAGATCCACAGATGTGGTCTATTATTGTTTTTGTGTACAATGTCCTGCTTTTTATGTAGGAAAAACAAATAGCATGCTTAAAGATCGTATTCTAGACCACCTAAGAGATATTAGTAATAATAAACCATCAAATGCTCTAGCCAATCATGTTATGTCCAGTGGCCATTCTCATTCATTTAAGTTCTTTGTTCTACAACATATTCATAGAAACCCAGAGGTGGTGACATTGAGAATATCACAGAGGGACATGAACAGAAGTGGATTTTGAAACTTAATGCTGAAAAGTATCCTGGTTTGAATGCTACTACTTCCTTGGTCCCTTTTTTAAAGGCTAGACATCTCAAGCATTAAGATTAGCTACGTTCTTTCAAAATTAGTCTCATGTATTTAACTATTAGTTTCCAAGTATTCTATTTAACTTTTTCCTGCCTAGTATTTTCCCATGTTTTATAATGATTTTATAAGTTTTTTAAGTGCTTTCTCATGTATAGTATTTGATTCCTTCTTGTACAATGTTTTTAAGCAATGCTTTTTTTAGTTTGAGCATGAGGCTTAATTGTTTTTCACTGCTACTTAATCATTGTGTGATTTTTATTGATTAATTGGCATTTTAGAATCTCTATTTAAAAGGGCGGCCACGGTGGTGCAGTGGTTAGCATTGTCGCCTCACAGCAAGAGGTTCTCCGGTTCGATCCTCGGCTGGGGTGCCTTCTGTGTGGAGTCTGCATGTCCTCCCTGTGGTCGCGTGGGTTTCCTCCGGGTGCTCCGGTTTCCTCCCACATCCCAAAGACATGCCGCAGGTGGATTGGACACTCTAAATTGGCCCTAGGTGTGCGTGTGAGTGTGCCTTCTGTGGAAGGTTGGGCGCCGGGCTGGCAACTCGACACTGTAAAACTCCACTGCCATTCAATGTGCGGACAGGTGATCCGCTGTGGCGACCCCTAACCGGGATAAAGCCGAAAGAAGAAGAAGAAGAAGAAGAATCTCTATTTAAACCTGTGCATTTTTTACTGTGGTGTCTGATGAAGCAACTTTGGTTGTGAAAGCGCTTACCACTTTGTACTTTGCTGTGATTAAACGTTTGCCGTGTGTTATCTTGGTGCATTTTTTACTTTTTACCTTTCATTTGGAGTTACTACTGTGTTGTCTTGGCGTATCTGTATGGCAGCAGCGTTACTACTGTGTTGTCTTGGCGTATCTGTATAGCAGCAGCGTTACTACTGTGTTGTCTTGGCGTATCTGTATGGCAGCAGCGTTACTACTGTGTTGTCTTGTCGTATCTGTATGGCAGCAGCGTTACTACTGTGTTGTCTTGGCGTATCTGTATGGCAGCGGCATTACTACTGTGTTGTCTTGGCATATCTGTATGGCAGCGGCGTTACTACTGTGTTGTCTTGGCATATCTGTATGGCAGTGGCGTTACTACTGTGTTGTCTTGGCATATCTGTATGGCAGCGGCATTACTACTGTGTTGTCTTGGCGTATCTGTATGGCAGCGACATTACTACTGTGTTGTCTTAGCATATCTGTATGGCAGCAGCGTTACTACTGTGTTGTCTTGGCATATCTGTATGGCAGCTATGTTACTACTCTGTTGTCTTGGCGTATCTGTATGGCAGTGGCATTACTACTGTGTTGTCTTGGCATATCTATATGGCAGCTATGTTACTACTGGGTTGTCTTGGCGTATTTGTATGGTAGCGGTGTTACTACTGTGTTGTCTTGGCATATCTGTGGATACTGTCAGCATGTCAGGCATGGGGAATGGATAGCAAAATGCTCCTGGAATGCCTTCCACGTAACAATAATGACAATACTTTATAATCTGAATCTGATTATTTATTTGCCAGTAACTTATTTGCCACTTTGATGCATGTGCATGTAAATTTAATTTAATGCCATATGCATTTTGCAGGTATATAAAATAGCTTGGTACTGCAAGACAAATATAGATTCATAGGCGTTACTAGCCACATCACCCCATATCGATGTGAGAATAAAAAAGTGTCCACCATTATGTAGATGTTTTCCATGCATTCCAGAGACAATTTTTGATCAGGCATTGAGCCATCCAGACTGGTTTAAAGGTTGTTAGTGAAGTACTTTATTGATATGTATGGTCAGCTAGTTCCAGAAATGGGGGTTGTGCTTTGCCACTCCATTTGGTGTTGTTAATGTGGTGGTGTAGTTTTAGGTCTTCAGAGCAGGTTCATAGGTGTGTATGTACTAGGCTAATGGCCCTGGAGGCTTTACAAGTCTAGCCCATAGGATTACCCTGACATCGTGCCACCCAACCTTAGTTCCCAGTCCCTCTGTCCAGTAGAGCCACTGGAGTGATCCCTGGGGTTAATTTTTCTATTTTCCATTCACTCATCAAGATTTCTCTTGAAGAGGGCCAGTGAGGTGCTCTGCTTGACATGTATGGGAAGTCTATTCCAGAGTATGGGCAGTGTCTGGGTTATGAACCTGTCCCTCCAGCATGTTCTGCTGATTGTGGTAATGAGGTTGAGGTCTCTGGAGCATGTGGTGTAGAGGGATTGGGATTTTTTTTAAATGTAGCATTTCTAACAGAGCTGGGTCAGACGTGGCTTTGTAAGTCAAGCAGAGATCGCCTCTAAGTAGGTGATATGAGACAGAGAGAATAGTTGAAGTTTTTTGAGTCTGTCCATACAGGACAAGTATTTAAGGCCTAGGATCCTCTTTGTGAGGTACTTTTGCAGCCTCTCCAGTTGTTGCAGGTGTCTAGTGAGGTACATGCCAAATGGAACATTGCACTTGATGATTAGCCTAATGAGGGAAGAGTAGATGATTAGCCTAATGAGGGGAGAGTAGAGAGAGACAATGACCTCTTTCTTCCTGGATGCAAAACCCTTTAAACTACAACAAAAAGAAAAAAAAAAAAAAAAAAAGAAAAAAAATCTTGCTTTTTTCCCACTTTCTGAAAGTTAAAGTTCAGTTACAGATTTGCTGTTCTGAACTGTTTGGAAGTTTCTTGAAGGCCAGTGCTTACTTGGGCTAAAGGGAAGTCTCTGTGTTCACCAGTGGGAGTGGTTAACACTGTCCCTGGAGTAGTGGTTACTACCTAGAAGCTGTAGTTTTATTGGCCATTTTGGGTCAATTCTAAACTCCTTGATCTCTCTCTCTCTCTCTCTCTCTCTTAAAACCCTACAACTCTTTTTTTGCGCGGTTTTGCGCACTGAGCACCGTCGGACAGCGCCGCCTAAACAGGTTTAAACTATTCCAGGCTACACAAAGTCTGCTCTTCACCTTTTCCCTTAGAACTGTTCAAACTCTCAAATTAATCACTCTATCCTCTTTCTACAGCCCTGCACTTGCTCAGCTCTTATAAGGAAACACTAACCAACTAAAGCACTACACCCTCGTTGACTTCTCATAAGTATTAGGCTCCCGATTGATCCTTCCTGATCAAGTGAAAAATCAGTTCCCTTCCCTAATCTGATCAGTAAAAAAAAACAGTTCCCTATACTAATCTGGTATGTCCAAGGGTCAGTTTCAAGGTTACTCTCCAGTCCAGCTGGTGAATCTGGAAATTTTGAGGCAATGTTATAATTGCCTTATGTACACAGACAACCCTCTCCTCCTTCCAACAAACTTTAATACATGTGAGAGATGCAGATACACAGCCAAACTGGAGGCAGAGCTCTCTCAACCCAAGACTGGCACAGTCAGTCAGGAGGAAAAGGTAACTACCCACACCACAAATCCAGTCTCACATAGACCTATTGCATCTGCATACCCAACACATAAACACACAAAAACATACTCGGAGGCTCTAAATAAAAATCTGCCTAAACAGCAAAGACCTCCTAAGCAGATATCCAAGCAACAGCTACCCTTCAACAATACCCATGAATCACATATCTCAAAAAATCAGTGTGCCTCACAGTCAAAGCCCTTAAGGCCAAACAACACACCAAATACACTAGTTGGGGACTCTATTGTCCGGCACACTGACGTCCCACTCACCAGACTGAACAAGGAGAAGGTCACTGTAAGCTGCCTGTCGGGTGCCAGGATCCGCCACATAATGCAAGCACTCAGGTCGCTCCAAAGCAAGTACAAGTATGACTCCGTCATTGTCCATCCTGGTGTGAATGACCTGAGACGTACCTCCCTGGACTACATGAAGAGAGACATAGAGGAGCTCTCTGACCATGTAGCCCAGGCTGGTATGACCCTGACCTTGAGTAGCATCTTGCCCTCACCAAGAATGATGCCACAGTATAAAGACAAAATGATCAGTTTCAACAATTGGCTAAAGTATTGGTGTCATTCAAAGGGGATCCAGTGTCTGTCAGCCTGGGATGACATGCTCGACAAGCCACGTTGCTTCACTAGGGACGGCTTGCACCCGTCACCCTTAGGCTTTCGTATACTGGCCAAGGCTCTTGCCACCTCCATAGTGCCTTTTTTAGGCAAGGCTCAAAGGGCAAACCCACCTCCATAGACAACCCAAAGATAAAAAAAATAAAGGTAATGTTACTCAATGCCAGAAGTCTAAACCTCAAGATGCACGCACTCGAGACTCTCCTCAGTATGGAGAAAATCTATGTCTGTGCAGTAACAGAAACCTGGTTCAAGGCTCCTGAGAGCACCCCAGCACTACCAGGTTATAACTCGTACCATGCATTTCGGCCCCAACACTCCGAAGCACAAAAGGAGGGGGAGTATCTATATTCATCAAAGATACCTACACCTCCAGGTTAGTGGCACTCCACGAAGCATCGGAAACCATCCATGTGCAAATAACAGTGGGCAAAACTGCCTTTCAGTTTGTAGCCTGCTACAGAACACCCTCCCTATTACAGGAACCCCACTTGGCATTCCTGAGAACAGTGGAGAATATGAAGGTCTCTCCAAACACTATGTTATTCGATGACTTCAACTACCCAAACATTGACTGGGAAAACTACTCAAGCCCAAACACCCTCGCCCAATGGTTCCTTGAATTTATAAACTCTAACGCAATGGAACAACTGGTCACCACTCCCACAAGAGGGAACAACATATTGGACCTGGTCATCACCAACATGAGGACTCTATGTTCCACACCAGAGGTAAACCCCTCATTGGTAAGATCAGACCATAAGCACATTTCCCTGGACATCCATATCACGTCCCTACCCCCAGCCAAGGAAATCACTGTAAAGAATTTCTCAAAAGCCAACTTTGCACTTCTCAAGACTGAGGTGGAATCCTTCAAAGCCCCTGGGCCAGAGGATAATACAGCCCAATCCGCAGAATCCTTTACAAATGCATTCTATGAGCACCTGCAGGAATGCATGGATCATGCTATCCCAAATAAAACCAAGACTCACTCCTCCAAAACCAGGAGACCAGTCTGGTGGACCCCGGCCATAAATAAGCTGTACAACAGAAGGAGGAAGCTACTACATGACAGAGCAAAATCCCAAAAAGGGAAGGCATCTCTGATCAGTATTAGCAAGAAACTTCGATCCCTCATAAAATCATCAAAGGCCAGTTTCGAAAGAAAAATTTCCCTAGACACTAAAGATAATCACAAGGCCTTCTTTAGTTATGTCAGGAACATGGGCAGAAACTCCCAGATATGCTCTGAATTGTTGCATAACTGTACAAAATATACCAAACCTACAGACATAGCCAACATCCTGGCAGACAGATTCAGCACAAACTCCCCCCACAAAGGAGCAAATGCCTATCCCAACTGAATGTAACCTCCCTGACATCACAGATGCACAGGTGAAAGCTGCCCTCTCCAAAGCAAAAAACACAGCATCTATGGGACCGGACGGTGTCCCAGGCTGTGTCTTACACAAGCTCCAAGAAGAACTGAACTCTCACATTAAGTCACTGTTCAAACTTAGCCTTACTACAGGATATGTACCCAAAGAATGGCATACTGCTACAGTGGTCCCACTCCACAAAGGTGGTGCCACAACAGACCCCAGAAACTATCGCTCCATAAGCCTGACTAGTCTGGTCTGTAAAGCTATGGAGCGTATTATAATGGAACTCATAAACAAAGACATTTGGAGCCTCCAGACACTGGACCCTACCCAATTTGGCTTTGTTTAGGGCAGATCTTGCCTCTTAAACCTAGTTGATTTCTTTGAAACACTTACCAAAGCCATAGATGAGGGCAAGGTAGTCCACACAGCCTACCTGGACCTCGCAAAAGCCTTCGACACAATACCCCACTCGGGCATCATAAATAAGCTTACCAGCTTAAATATCAACCCATATATCACAAGATGGGTTGCAAACTGGCTCAGAGATAGAACCCACATGGTCAGAATCGCAGGTGCCATGTCCGAATCCAAACCAGTTAGAAGTGGCATCCCACAGGGCTCAGTTCTGGGACCTCTCTTGTTCGGTATATACTTCTCTGAGGTTCAGGCTAACACGGGGGGGGGGGAATTATGGCTGACAAAGTTTGCAGATGACTGCAAACTGGGGGCCATAATCAAATCTCCAGCTGACACAAGCATCCTCCAAAAGGGTCTCACAGAGATGGATGCTTGGTGCCAGAGCCATGGCCTCAAGCTAAATGCTAAATAGTGCATAGTCATCCCCTTTGGGAAAAATAAGGTGCCCACAAATTACCACATAGGTGGAAATCCATTAAGTACGGAAGAAGTAATTAGAGATTTGGGGACCAACGTAGATAGTAATCTCTCCTTTGATAATCACGTTGCCAAAGTGGTTAGAAAGACCTTTTATATAGCCCACCTTATCATGAAAGGGTTCACATCTAGATCAAGAGAGGTCATTGTACCCCTCTACTCGTCACTCGTCAGGCCCATAATTGAATACAATGCCCCTTTTGGGATGTACCTTACCCGACACCTGCAGCAACTGGAGAGACCCCAAAAGTACCTCACCAAGAGGATCATGGGCTACAAACAGATGTCCTACGCAGCTCGACTAAAGAAACTCCAGCTCCACTCAGTTGCTTACCGCCTACTCAGAGGCGATCTATGCCTGACGTACAAAGCCATGTCAAACCCAGAATTAATGGACATGCTCCACCTCAAAAAATCCATGTCCCTTAGAGCTACACGCTCCAGGGACCTAAACCTCAGCACAAAAATAAATAGGACATGCTGGAGGGACAGATTCATTTCCCAGAGGCTCCCTTCACTCTGGAATAGAATCCCAATTCATGTTAGACATAGCCCCTCGCTCACCCTCTTCAAGCAAAATCTTGATGCGTGGATGGGAAATGGCAAATTCACCCCTGGGATCTCTTCTGTGTCCCTGCTAGACAGAGGCCCAGTAAACTAATCTTAAAAGGGTACCTTCTGTGACCTACTTTACAGAGGCATAGTAGGCTAATCTGATAGGGAGGCGGAAGCCAAATACACTTTGGCTAGGCTTATAAATGCCTTAGGGCAGATAGCCTAGTATCTACCTATGAACATATGAACCATTAAACCTTAGTAATGAGATGTGCCACATAGAAGGACTTTCTGAACACAGTGGCAATGTGGTGGTTAAAAGAGAGGTTGCTGTAAACCTGTGTTCTCAGATCTCTTATAATGCCTTCTGTGTTCAGTGCACTACCATTGCTGTGATAATTCATGGGAACCGGGTTTTTCACAAATGGGATAACAAAACATTTTTTGGCATTGAGCTTAAGGCCATGGTTCTGACACCAGTTGTTGGTCTCAGTGAAGCCTTTCTGTAGGATATCAACATCACTTGGGGAGTTAATAATAGCTCCCAACTTGCAGTCGTCTGCGAACTTTGTCAGCCAGAGTCCCTTTGTGCTGGCCTGGACTTCAGAAAAGTAGATAGGAAACAGGAGAGGACCCAGGACCAAACCCTGTGGGACTCCACTCATGACTGGTCAGCAGTCTGACTTGGAGTCGGCTTCTTTCACACTGTAGGTTCTATCTGTGAGCCAGTTTGCAACCCACTTAGTGATATAGGGGTTGATACCTAGCTAAGTGAGTTTTTCTATGATTCCTGAGTGGGGAATGGTATCAAAGGCCTTGGCCAGATCAAGGTAGGCTGTATGAACCACCTTGCCTTCATCCACAGCTCTGGTGACTAACTCAAAAAAGTCAACCAGGTTGAGCAGGCATGATCTACCCTTCACAAAACCAAACTGTGTGGGATCCAGAGTTTGGAGATTCCCTATATCCTTGTTTATTAGGTCCATGATGATGCGTTCCATAGCTTTGCATATCAGACTCATCAGGCTAATGGGGCAATAGTTCCCAGGGTCTTTATTTGCTACTCCTTTGTGGAAAGGGATGACTGTAGCAGTGTGCCATTCAATAGGGACAAAGCCTGAGGTAAGGATGTGACTGAACAGGGCACACAGGTGAGGTTTAAGTTCACTCTGTAGTTCATGTAGAACACAGCCAGGGATATAGTCAGGTCCCATAGAAGCTGTATTCTTGGCCTTGGATAGTGCTGTTTTAACCTTTGCAGCAGTAATACTGGGTGCCTGGCAAGCTACTGGTATTGTGATTGGTCCTTTTGAGGCCGGGAGAGAGGGGTTAAGTTGGCACTGAATCTGTTGCCAGTATATTGGCAATATCTGTTGGCTCGGTATAGGAGATACCATTGTGCAGTAGCTCAGAGCAAATCTGGGTATTGCCTTGGAGATTCTTTACATAACTATAGAAGGCCTTGTGGTTGTTTACTATCTGCTGCAATTCCATTTTCATGGCTAGCATTAGAGGATTTGATAAGGGATCTCAACTTTTTGTTGAGGCTGATGAGGGAGTTTTTCCAGTCTTGGGACTTCACCTTATTCTGCATCAGTTTCCTCCTTCTGTTGTAGAGTTTGTTTATGGCAGGGGACCACCAGATTGGCTTGCTTTTTTTGGAGGAGACCATCTTGGTACTATTGAGTATGGCGAGATCCATGCATTTTTGTATGTGTTCGTACAGTGCATTGGTGTATGATTTGGCAGTCATGGAACTATTCTCCATTTGCATGGGTGCCTTTGCAGATGTGGTGGGAGGGATGTGGATTTCTAGGGTGATTAGTTTGTGGTTGGATCTAACCAGGGAGGAGTTGACTATTAGTGCAGAGCAACGGTTGCCCATGTTAGTAATGACCAGGTCAAGGATGTAAGAATAAGCTAGTCCAGGACATTGGAATTAATGAATTCCAGGAAATGATGGGCAATTGTATTGGTACATGAGTAGTTTTCCAAGTTAATGGAAGGGTAGTTGAAGTTGTCCAGTATGAGATTATTAGGCTGGACCCTAATATTCTCCAGAGTACCTAAGAACATGGAGTGTGAGTCTTGGGACATGGTTGGGAACCTATAGCAGGCTACAACCTGAATTGCTGTCTTACCCAGTGTTAGGTGCACCTGAAGTATCTCTGATGCGTTATGTTGGGCTACCAGTCTGTAGGTGTGTGCATCCTTTATGAATATGGAAACATCCCCGCCTTTGGAGCTTCGGTCCAAGTTCTGGGGCCGAAAGATGTGGAATGAGTTATAGCCTGGTAGTACAGGGGTGCTTTCTGCTGCCTTGAATCAGGTCTCTGTTACTGCACAAATGTCGATGTTCTCCATTTTAAGGAGTGCTTCGAGCGAGTGCATTTTGAGATTTAATCTTCTACCACTGAGCAGCATGACCCTCAGACTGCATTTGTTTGTAGGTGTTATTGTGGTAATTTGGTCTTTGGAACACTGCCTAAAAAAGACAGTATAGGTGTGTCAAGAGCCTTGGTCAGTATCCAGAAGCCCAGGGGTGACAGATGTAGACCATCTCTGGCAAAGCATCAAGGTCTGTCACTCATGTCATCCCAGGCAGACAGATACTGGATCCCCTTAGAATGACACCAGAAACTTAGACAATTTTTGAAATAAATGATTTTCTGCTTGTACTGTGGTATCATTCTGGGGGATGGTAGGATGCTACTCAGGGCTAGGATCATACTCATCTGGACTACATAATCTGAAAGCTCCTTCATGTTGCTTTTCACGTAGTCCAGGGAGGTATGCCTCAGGTCATTCACATCCACAGGTGTTTGTTTTACAACTGTTTCTATTCAGATTAAGGGGCTTAAAAAGTTCTGAGATGTTCACAGCATGAAAAGCTAAATAGTGAAGACTTTTCAGGAGGTTATATGGAGCCAATTGGATAGATGGGGCTTTTGATATGTTATAATAACTACTTAGTAAAGAACAAAAAGTAAAAGGACCCCCTCCACTGAAAGTACTGCCAAAATAATCCAAAAGTAAGGCAAGTACTACCACGCTGTATATGAAGCAACTTCACTTTATTAAAACAATAAAAGCAGTATTATAAGCGCTTTTGGGTAAATCCCTTTATCAGATGATAAAACACTAGTAAAAACATAGTATCTATTACAGTACAACACAGCCAATGAAAATCAATAGTTTATCCTCCTTTTTGCTAGAGCTGGTTTTAAAGGGACATCATTTAATCCTGGGGCTTTGTCAGCTCCCAGTCTAAGAATCCATTGGATCTCTTTGTATTCAATTTCATTATACAAGTCACCCATTCTTTGACTTCTGTTTACAACACATACAACCATAAAGGCAAATACATGATCACTATGCAATTTTATATGCTTGCACAGTGCATTAAGTTCTTTTCTTAACCTTATATCTGGTAGAGGCTTAAAAATTATATCTTTAAGTCTGCAATTTGTTTTTCCTACATAATATGCAGTACACTGTTGACAGTTTGCAATATAGATAACATTTTGCGTATTACAGTCAGCATACATATTCAAAAGGTAATTCTTGTTGGTCCTGGGGTGTACAAAACAGTTTCCTTGTAAAATGTGCTTACAGGCTTTACAATGCAGGCATGGATAGGTTCCCTTCTTCTTGATGACTGGATTTTTAAAATGCATACGTTCTTGACACAGAATATCTTTCAAATTTGTATTTCTTTTAAAAATAAATCTAGGTTGTGTCCCTACAACTCTAGTTATATTCTCATCTGTTAAAATAATTCTCCAGTTGTCTCTAATTAGATTACATATACCACCTATATCATCACTGTATGTAAAACTTATTTTCAAACCTTCATTAGCTTTTTGAACCTGTGCAGCTACCTTATTAGGCCATTTTTACCTCTATGTAACCATGGTGTTGCACTTTGTTTTCTATACAGACTGCTGTTGTCCATTTCCTTTTTCAGTAGATTTTTGCTATAACCTTGTGCTTGAAAACTATTCTTTAAAGAGTCCAATTCCAGTATAAAGGAATTTCATTCGTACAAAGTCTGGATATTCTACATACTTGTCCCTTGACTATGTGTTGGAATACACGTCTAGGGTGCATGCTGTCAAATCTAAGCAGGCTGTTGGTCCAACAAGGCTTCCTGTATAGTGATGTCTCTACCTCCCCGTTTTATTTCATAGTAATACTAACGTCCAAGTATTCAATGACTGAACTGGAATAATTCAGTGGGAATCTGAAGAAGCTGGTAGTAGACTCTAAATACTTAACAAAGGATGTTAATTCTGATATGGTGCCCCCCCCCCCAAAAAAAAAGAAAACATCGTCCACAAATCTATTCTAAAAGAAAAGTTTGTCTTTCCAAACATGTGCTGTCTCAGATATCACCATATCTTCCCAGTATGCCAGGACTAGGTTAGCATATGTGTTCACACAAGGCATACCCATAGCTATACCTTGTCTCTGGCAATAATACTTTGTTTGACAAAGAAAAACATTGTTTTCTAATACTAGCCTTAATAAGGAACATAACCGTATGTTTTCATCTATATGTATCTTCACCTTTTTGGTCAGTATTTCTTATATGGCAGTAATACCATGTTAATTTTCTATGACAGTGAACAAATTCTTTACTTCTAAGGTAACAAACATGTAGGAAATGTCACTGTTCTCTTGTAAATAAACACCCAATGATTCCAGAAATGTGGCATCTTTCAAAATTCTAGGGAAGGTTTGTAACATTGGTCTGACAGTGCATTCTAACCAGATAGAAATATTTTCTGTTACCCAACACCTACCCGACACTATAGGTCTCATGGGAGGGGTTTTGAGATCTTTGTGAATTTTTGGTAAGGCTTTAAAGGCTGGGATAGTAGGATGTTGTATATATAAAAATGTCAGCAGCTCATGGTCTATCAAACCAGTTTTTCCCATGTTAAATAAAGATTTGTGCACTTTTTGTATGTAAGAATTCACCATTAGTGGTGACAGCTGAAGAAAAGTCAATTTGGCAGCTAGCAACAGCTCTATTTGTGTGTTATAAAACTCCTTGCTAAGTACAACAACAGCACCGCCATTATCATCAGATTTTATAACTATGTTGGTATTATTCTTTAGCTCCTGCAGTGCATTTCTATGGAGTTGGTCTAAGTTACAAAACATAGATCGATGTGTATTCTATAGATACTGCTCAATTTCACATTCACATGATTTAACAAAACAGTGTAGGATTTAAAAAAGGTGAAACAGTGCTAGGTTGCATCAATACATGAGGTGTTTGAACACCGTCAGTGTCATTAAACATTTGCTTTAACATTACATTCCGTGCAAACTATAGCAGCTCAGGTATTAGAGTACAAAAATCTGTCCCTGTACTCGGTACAAAATTTAAACCCTTGCTTAACACTGATAGTTGCAATTGAGAAAGAGAAATACCCGAAATATTATGAACATTGCAAAAGTTGCATGCATTATCAACAGTCAGTTGGAGGTCTGTCGTCTCTTGTAGTCCTTGTCCACCTGATGTGAAAAGTTCTTCTTCCCGGAATTCTTCTTCTTCGCCGGTGCTGGTCATGTGAAAGAAGAAGAGGAAGAAAAGGAAGAAGGTGTAACAGCAGATGCAGGCATCTTGGCACTTTGTTTTGGTTTAGCTCCCATTGTGGAAAAGTCCAGCCTATCGCTTCAAGACTCATGCATTTGGCCAGCTGCAGTGCCCAAATTAATGTCCACAAATGTTTCTCCTTCAGTCACTGTCTCAGTGACGTTGGTAGATGCTGTTTCATTATTTTCTGTACTAAACAAGACAGGCCCCTGAGAATGTAGAGTATTGGGCTGCTTTAAGTTTACAAAGTCTGAACGTTCTTTTTCATGCTGTTGATTAGTTGTAGGTGTGGCTGCTACATCATTTGAAGCATTCCATGCTCTTTCTTGAGGGCGAGGCCAAACAAAGATGTTACCTGATGAAAAATTGTGGTAATCACGTTGTAGTTTCTTTAACTTAACTTGTTGAAGTTTTAAATCATAATTATCAGCTACACATAGTATGTCCATAAGTCTATTCTTATGATATTCAGTTTTATAGTCTCTTTCCAGCTGAATACGTAGGTCTTCAGCTTTGTTTAACAGTGCATGCTCTTCAGGTTGAAAAAAGTAAATTCATATATGATTTACTTAAGCAATAACCCACGCCTGGGTATGGGTAATGCTGGATTTACCCACGGTTGGTGTGGTTTGGTCATGAGGGTGAAGCCCGAGTGGCCAAACCAAGACCACCATGGGTAAATCCAGCATTACTCACACTCAGAAGTGGGTTATTGCTGTTATACAATGGCATTATTTAAGAAAAAAAATACTTTTCTTAAATAATGGCATTGTATGATGCCTCCTTGCTGCCCTTCCGCAGCTGTCTGGTATTCTGCGGCAGTTCTGATGTACTGCGTATGCTTACGCAGTACATCAGAGCTGTGGGTGGAAGCAACGGAGAAAGCAAGATCTCTGTTGCTTTTTACAAAGTGTCTCGCTATGGTAAAGGAGTTTAACATAGCGAGACAGCTTTAAAAAAAGCAACGGAGAAAGGAAGATCTCTGTTACTTTTCTTAAAGCTGTCTCACTATGTTAAACTCCTTTACCATAGTGAGACAATTTCTAAAAAGTAACGGAGATCTTACGTTCTCCGTTGCTGTGAAAAAAAAAAAAGACATACTAATGGACAAAGTCTGGGCGACCGGACCTTTTTCCATTAGTATAAGTCTGATTTACAACGTGCATGCTGACCAATCAGCATGCACATTTTGGAATATTAATGGGGGTCGTTGTATAATAGTTTGTAAGTTGATTATGCTGCCAGCATGCCAGCAACTCAGGTTAGCATTCTCCTTGTGCTGGCATGCATAAAACACATAAGCTTCTTGGCACAATATTGTTCTTAAGACAAGCTTCAAAATAAAATATGTGCCATTGTAGGCATTTTAGTTTCATTAATGTATCTACAGAATACACATCGATCTATGTTTTTTAACTTAGACCAACTCCATAGAAATGCACTGCAGGAGCTAAAGAATAATACCAACATAGTTATAAAATCTGATGATAACGGCGGTGCTGTTGTTGTACTTAGCAAGGAGTTTTATAACACACAAATAGAGCTGTTGCTAGCCGACAAATTGACTTTTCTTCAGCTGTCACCACTAATGGTGAATTCTTACATACAAAAAGTGCACAGATCTTTATTTAACATGGAAAAAAATGGTTTGATAGACCATGAGCTGCTGACATTTTTATATATACAACATCCTACTATCCCAGTCTTTAAAGCCTTACCAAAAATTCACAAGGATCTCAAAACACCACCCATGAGACCTATAGTGTCGGGTAGGTGTTGGGTAACAGAAAATATTTCTATCTGGTTAGAATGCACTGTCAGACCAATGTTACAATCCTTCCCTAGAATTTTGAAAGATGCCACATTTCTGGAATCATTGGGTGTTTATTTACAAGAGAACAGTGACATTTCCTACATGTTTGTTACCTTAGATGTAAAGAATTTGTTCACTGTCATAGAAAATTAATATGGTATTACTGCCATAGAAGAAATACTGACCAAAAAGGTGAAGATACATATAGATGAAAACATACGGTTATGTTCCTTAGTAAGGCTAGTATTAGAAAACAATGTTTTTCTTTGTCAAACAAAGTATTATTGCCAGAGACAAGGTATAGCTATGGGTACGCCTTGTGCGAACACATATGCTAACCTAGTCCTGGCATACTGGGAAGATATGGTGATATCTGAGGCAGTACATTATTGGAAAGACAAACTTTTCTTTTATAATAGATTTGTGGATGATGTTTTCTTTTTGTGTGGGGGGGGGGCACCACATCAGAATTAACATCCTTTGTTAAGTATTTAGAGTCTACTACCAGCTTCTTCAGATTCCCACTGAATTATTCCAGTTCAGTCATTGAATACTTGGACGTTAGTATTACTATGAAATAAAACGGGGAGGTAGAGACATCACTATACAGGAAGCCTTGTTGGACCAACAGCCTGCTTAGATTTGACAGCATGCACCCTAGACGTGTATTCCAACACATAGTCAAGGGACAAGTATGTAGAATATCCAGACTTTGTACGAATGAAATTCCTTTATACTGGAATTGGACTCTTTAAAGAATAGTTTTCAAGCACAAGGTTATAGCAAAAATCTACTGAAAAAGGAAATGGACAACAGCAGTCTGTATAGAAAACAAAGTGCAACACCATGGTTACATAGAGGTAAAAATGGCCTAATAAGGTAGCTGCACAGGTTCAAAAAGCTAATGAAGGTTTGAAAATAAGTTTTGCATACAGTGATGATATAGGTCGTATATGTAATCTAATTAGAGACAACTGGAGAATTCTTTTAACAGATGAGAATATAACTAGAGTTGTAGGGACACAATCTAGATTTATTTTTAAAAGAAATACAAATTTGAAAGATATTTTGTATTATGTTGGATAACCAGTTATCTAGCCAGTGAACTATGTGGGGATTAATTTTCAGTTGAGGGAGTTTGTCAATAATACCTGTATGGATGATAGTGTCATAAGGCTTAGCAAGGTCAGTGTTAGTAACACAGACTAATTGCTCTTCATTCATAGCCTGGATAACCTTTCTGAAGAATTCAAACAGTTTGAGCAAACATGCAGGTAATGTTTGCTCAACCAGTTTGAAGTGTGTATCCAGGGGTATAACAACACCTCTATTGGATGCTTATTAATTCACCTAAAATGCATTCCATAGTCTTGTAAATAATATTTCTGAGCCTAATAGGCATGTGATTACCAGAGTCAGTTGAAGTATAACCAGTGTGAAAGTAGCAGACTCCAAATCAGACTGCTGACCAGCCACAGGTGGAGTCCCACAGGGATCGAACCTTGGTCCTCTCCTGTTTGGCATCTATTTCTCAGAAGTCCAAGCCAACACGGAGGGACTCTGGCTGACCAAGTTCACTGATGATTGCAAGCTAGAAGGCATTATTAACTACCTAAGTGATGTAGACATCCTACAGAAAGGCCTCACTGAGACCAATGACTGGTGTCAGAACCATGGCCTTAAGCTTAATGCCAAAAAATCCATCGTCATCCCCTTTGGGAAAAACTCAGTTCCCACTATTACTACATTGATGGTAGTCCACTGAACACTGAAGGCATTATAAGAGATCTGGGGACACAGGTTGACAGCAACCTCTCTTTCGACCACCACATTGCCACTGTGGTCAAAAAGTCCTTCTATGTGGCACATCTCATTACCAAGGGTTTTGCATCCAGGAAGAAAGAGGTCATCATCTCTCTCTAGTCTTCCCTCATTAGACCAGTCATTGAGTATAATGCCCCATTTGGCATGTACCTCACTAAACACCGTCAACAGCTGGAAAGTCCACAAAAGTATCTCACGAAGGGGATCCTAGGCCTTAAACACATGCCCTACATGGATAGACTCATAAAACTCCAGTTTTTCTCTATCTCATATCATCTATTAAGAGGCGATCTCTGCTTGACTTACAAAGCCATGTCTGACCCGCCTTGTTAGAAATGTTACACCTAAACAAATCCCAGTCCCTCCACACCACACGCTCCAGGGACCTCAACCTCATTACCACAATCAACAGAACATGCTGGAGGGACAGGTTCCTCACCCAGAGAATGCCCATGCTCTGGAATAGACTTCCCATACATGTCAAGCAAAGCACCTCACTGGCCCTTTTCAAGAAAAATATTGATGAGTGAATGGGAAATAGAAAGTTCACCCCAGGGATCACTTCAGTGGCTCTACTTGATAGATGCACTGGGAACTAACGGTGGCATGATGCCAGAGCACTTCTATGGGCTAGTTTTGTAAAGGCTCCAGGGCTGTTGGCCTAGTACACACCTATGAACCTATATACCTATGAAGTTTTACATAAGGGTACCCCAACAGCTACTGTCTACACCTCTGGGATGTAACCAGAGGAGAAATTCAGGATGAAGAACTGATGAAAGGGCATTGCTAGATGGGACTTAAACCTTTTAGTAGAAATACATCAAACATTCAAAAATATTTTCAGTACCTATAGAGCTAATATATTATAATTTTAGAAAATGCCAAGTGGACTTGGTTCAAAGTTATTTTGAGAGGAAAGATATAAGGGGGAATAAGAGGAAAGAGGACAGAGGGCAGAATTGGTTGCCTGAAATTGTAAGATAATTTGCCTGTAAGAATATATTAGCAATGTCCTTAGAAAACAGAGAAGGAAGTATCATTAGAAATAAGTTCACCATAGAATTTTTGACTACTTCTAAGTTCATGGTCACCTTGTACTTTATAATGGTAAATTTAAAGGACTTAATCACTGGTTTTAAATCCTACTTATTAATAAACTGGATAACTTTTAGATATGCAGAGGAGCTTTTTCTGTTTTGTTTTTATAGTTACACGATGCAGGAGTTCTACCTATAGGCTTAGTTTTAAACCTGCCGTTATGCTAATGTCTGATGGGGACAGAAGTCTTCAAACATTTACCGAAGAGGGATTCTTTGGAGGAGTAGGCAGGAGCCTTAGGTTCTAGGGAGTTACACCTCAGCTTTATCCTCAACAATCTACAAAAATGAAATAAAACAAAACCACATAAATGAAGTATATACAAGCAAAAATACATGGACATAATATATGGCATTAAAACAATTGTCAAAAATCAAACAGACATATGAAGGATGTCCTAGAATTATGCTAGTAAAATCTCAAACGTGAATTGATGTCAAATTAAGTCAAATAATAAACAGCTCTTAACTGAAGCTAATTCAAAAATGTAGGGTTTTAAACTTGTATTAAAGGTGGCTAAGGTGGGTGAGTCCTGCAACCAGCCTGGTAGTAAATTCCACATATATTTATCTTGACAGCTAAATATCCTACTGCCGGAGAATTCCATATAATAAGATAGCACCACTAGAAGAGTTTGAGAAACAGAATACTACTTGTAGGCCTTTACTAGGACAGCTAGTCTAAGAGATAAGGTGGACCCAGACTATGCAAGTCTAAATACACCAGAACTAGACCTGTAAATTGTCTGCTCTTTGACTAACCAGTACAGACTCTGCAAGACTGCTGTAATGTGGAAGTTGTAAATCCCAGCAGGTAATCAAGCTGCAGAGTTTTGCACTAGTTGTAAAACAGTGAGTTCTAAATCTGGTAGCACCAAGCACAGCACATTATAATAGCCAAGAGATGAGGAAACAAGAGCTTAACCAACAGTGGGAAGATCATTAGGTGGAGCAAGATGTTTGATGATGTGCTGTCCCATAGCTGGAAACATGATGAATCGACAACAGTTGAAATCTGATCCTTACGCATCAGTCTGTTGTCAATAACCACTACTTGATCATGCTAAATCATGCACCTTTAGTACAACAGACAACAAATAAGAACTATCTGAGGACAAGACTGACATGGAAGATTCTTTAAGAGTATCGCATGTAACCAAGATGCTTAAGCTACTTACTGACCATCTAGTTATGGGTAAATTCTAAGTCCTGAGTCAAATAACAGCAGATACAGACTTCTGAGGAATTGAAATGTATAGCTGTGTGTCATTAGCACTGCAACGGTACAGCACACCTCTCAAATGAATAATATCTCCCAGCAGCATTTGGAAATCCTTGACCCTTAAGACTCCTTCTAGAAATTTCCATAGACAAGGTCCTGAAGATGCAGGCAAAAATGAAAAACTTTATTACTTGAAGAAAGAAATCAACAAGTAACAAGATTTAAACAAAGGCAATCGCACAATGATTTTTGTGTAGGGTTGTTTGCATAAAACAGGTTGCATTCAATTAAACATACATTGTTTATTTGTTTGTTAAATTAATCAAAGATATCTATTATTATGTAGTTATAAACATAGAATTTTGGAAACAAGTTTAAGTAGAAAAACATATGAAATAGTGATTTAGATATAGAGTTCCTAAAATTTACAGCTAAAAATTACAGACTAACCAGATGTAAATGGAAATTAAGTCGTCAAAGTGGAAGTATATATAAGAACAACAGCAGAGATACCACATCAACTTTTCAAATGTTTTAAAAGAGTAGAATGATCCACCAAGTCAAATACTGGCAAGGGTCTGCCATCAAAATGTCATAAAACAGTTATGTGACCTTGGAAGGTTGAAAGCCACTCTTTCAAGGTGTCGTATCATCGATTTTTTTAATGTTTAAATCCACAAGAGAGAATGCTAGTGTGCATTCGCTCTCGGGGATTTGTCGTTTGGAATTGAGAGCGCACTATATTGGGGATTGGGAAATTTACCCTTCCCCTCACTGTAGAGTAATCTTGGGAGTTAGTATATATACAGTAACAGGGGGGTGGGGGGCAAATACGTTCGTAGGACATAACTGAAAGTCCAGGTAGATTCGCTAAAGTCGACATTCCCGAGTTAGCAACTTTGAGCTAGCAACTTTCCTAAATTACCACTTTCAGTTATGTGCACATTTGGAATTTGGATTTTATGACATCCTGAGTCGAGTAAGTGATGACTCGCACAAGTGTGCTGTGAGGTTGTGATAGTAAACCGTTGACAAGATATCAAGAAGGACCAAGATGGAATAATGGCATTGATAATTCAATAGTGGTAAGGAGTTAAAGGCTCTAGTAACAACCATGATCCGATCTGGACTGGAAAATGTCACTGATGCCACATTCACTCATATAAGATTCTAGCCAAAGGTACACTACCTTCCCAGATGTTTAACAACCAAGAAAATGATTGATAGTGGACAATAGTTGTCTAGGATGTCAGCATCTAAACTAGCATTTTTTAAGAAAGAGGGTAACTAAGGGCTCCTTTAATTATGATGGAAAGCCTACATCTCAAGTGAGGCAGGGGCTATCTAGAACAAAAGATAACCAATTGCCTCAGAGGATGCAACTGTAAAGTTAGTTGTCCATGTGTTCAATGGCGAAGAAGTAGTATGCATGCTAGAAATTATGCTGATGAGATAATCAATGTCAGAAACAGCAAACTCACTCTTTCCAAGCTGAGCACTCAAATTCTGATGACAAATATCAGTGTCCATGTTGTATTGAGGGCAGTATTGGCAGCAAAGTACTATGCTTCTGGCCTGCAATCATCTGATGATAAGGTCTTTCAAGTGGTAAGGCATTTTGGAATACAAAGATGTCCAAAAATTTGAAACTATGCAGCTGGACAGTTTCCTACAGTAGTGACTGCCCTCGATAAATAGATTTCTTATGATTATCCTCTGTTTGGTACATGGACAAATGAGTGTACAGTCCAAGCTTGCCCTGAAGCAGACCAGATTGTCACAATCTCCACTCTAATCTACAACTCATTCTCCTAATCAATCTGAGATCCTGGTCAAACTCCTGAAGAATAATTCCTGCAGGCAATTCTCCTAAATATTAGAAAAAGAACTATAAGATGTCTTATTTTAATTACATTCCTTGTTATTTGCTAATTGTTAACTGCACCCAATAAGTTTTGTCTAAATGTCTGTTTCAGTATTGATATATATTTGAAATTCTTTATTGTTACTAAGGGTATGCACACTGCTGTTGTATCTGTCATGGTTTATGTTTTCTTTGTATAGTGGAGCTTTTCTCCTAGGGCCTCTGCTGAAAAAGGGTTTTTTGCCCAATCAGACTAATCCGGTTAACAAATGTCAAATAACTAAATAAAATAAAAATAATAGATACACTGGATATACATGTGGTCACCTGATGAAGACTTGCTGAGAAAACCTGGTTATAGGTGTTTACAAGTCCCTTAAGGTCAGTGACACTAGAGCTATAGAAATACTCTTGAAAAGCAAGAGAAAATGACTCACTGGAAATTAATTAAAAATGAAGACATAAAATGTGACCATCCTCTAGTAGTTTCTGGTGGGGGGGGGACTGAATGATTATGCCAAATGACTGGCTCAAGCATCAGATCACTAATATCAATGGGGTTCCTATTAAATGATCGAAGACACATTCTTTCAAATGTGTCTTGATCAAACTTGAAAGCACAAAAAGGCAAAATAGCAAAACAGCATATAAGCGAATTCTTTCCCTGGGAAAGAAATCGCTTGGCTGCTTGTCACTTTGCCGTTTTTGTCACTATAGTGTGATCTCTGAGATGGTATAATTAAGTAGGGGGGTGTGGGGGGCAAAGCCCCCCACTTAATGTAATGTTTTAACATTTTTATTTTATTTTTTGTGGAACAGCGATTTTTTTCCCCTTGAAAAAAAAATCGCTGTTCTAAGCGTTCGAGATTGTAAGCTTTTGTTTACATGGGTTTGATAAATCATCGTTCGCTTTTTTAAGCATTCAGTGATTTAACATAGACCCCATCAATGGCATGGCCATGAGAATGGATTACACTGAATACTTGTGGATTATTTCAGAAGCATTCTTTCATTATCAATGATGGATGAGAGAAGAGAAACCACACACACACGTAGTTCTTATGGCATACTCAACTGAATCGGTCAATTCATCTTTTATTTGACTCAGCTTCAAGGCTGAACAATGGATGATAACTACCCTGACACTAGCCTGGTCAAACCTCAGGTGTTGGATGATTGAAAATCTACGGTGGGATCAACAGTTTAAGTTCAGGACCAAAATTAGTGTCAAACCATGTGTTGGTAATTAATGCTAGATCACAATCCCACAAAAAATCTGACAAAATTCAAGCTTTATTGCAGATTGATCTGGCGTTCTTATACGGACTTGGACCTATGATTAAAGGGAGTTTTCTTTTATTGGCAAGCATGTGAGGTGAATTAGTATAGATAATTATTTTCCTTAGGACAAAGTGTCGTCCTTAATACTAACTATTTGAGCATAGTCTGTTTCCATCAATCAACGCAAGCACTAATAATGCCATGTATTGGGGTAGGATCAGAACCCCAGAACAGCAAGACTGTATGATGGCAGATGCCTGCTCTGTGTTTTTTTTCATTAACGACCAAACTACAATATAGTTTAATGACAGGCCATAGCAACCTTTGAGGAAGAAATGGGCAACGTGTAATGAGTTGCTTACTAAAATCAGTGATCATAATCAGAATGGTAGTCAAATCTTGGTGTAGTTATAGCTAACAGATAACGCAATCAGGTCCTACAAATAAAAAAAACTCACAGTAAGTAACTTAGTACTAAGAAAAACCTATAAACATGCCACTTGTGCTTATCAGTAAGATCAGTGAATAGTAAGCAAACGATTTTGGAGTAATTCATAAATGCAGCTGAGTTCCTAGAGTCCACAAAGCAGGGTTTTAGACAGAAGCTCAAAGCAAGTTCTAAAATCAGTGTGAACATGTTTCTTGAGGACACACAATGTAAAACCAGGTTAGCTGCAGTAATAAAAACAACCAATTTTTAAGTGAGATTTTATCTGAAGGTAATTGGCAATACCTGTTATATGTGGGCAGTTAGCATCCTGGGTGCATAGAACATATTTGGAGGGTAAATTAATGTAATTAGTTTAACAGGAGTGCCCTCACAAAATAATACTTTTGTGCTTATTAAGTGCCAATGAAAGAGGAGTAGAAAGGGATTTTGCGGTCAGATGTATGGTTGAAAAACTAGAGAGCCATTGGGTTTAAGAACACAACAGCAACATAGGTGAGAGTGTAGAAAAATATTTCCCACACTGAAATCTATTCTGTGGAGAGGTCCTGGAAGAAGCCAACAATTACTTATTAAAATTTCTAACTTCTGAACTATCAGTCTCACTGCAAACATTGGATGAGTTGCTCCACCCTAGTATCTCCCATCTTGCTTCATTTGTCATTCTCCTTCTGTAGAACTTCATGCAGCATGATTGCTGTCTAATACCTCTGTACTACCCACAGTTGTGAATGTCCCCTTTGTTCTTGTACACTATCACTAGAATATTTATTCTCCTTTCATCTGGGATACACCTTTCTCTCCATACTGCTGTGAGTTACCCCTGGAGCCATTTCTTCCCTAAGTCACCCAACATCTTGATCATATCTGCTGTGACCTAATCTGAGCCTGCTGCTTCCAGCCATCATTTTCCTTAGTGCTGTTCTTACATCTCCTAAGGTAGGCTCCTCTTCCTCTTTCATACTAGGCTGTGTCTGGAGCAGTACAGCTTCAGTGGGGTTTTCTTCATTCAAAAGCTGCTGGAACTACTCTTTTTATCTACCTTTGAAGTTTTGTGAACTGGTGAGCAGGTTGTTGCTGGCATCCTTTATGAAGGATGTCTGATGACTATTCTTTATCTTTTTGTATTTGTCATGCAAGCTGATATTATTTCTTTGAGCTATCTACTGTGTCACTTTCCAAAAGCTTACAGTTTGTCTGATGCCTTGTTCTTTGCTATTGCAACCGTTCTCTTAGCCTGTTTGTTATCCATCCCATATTCCTTCTTAGCCTGGTCCGTCTTTTCTATTTCTCACTTTTCCTGTACTATTTCTCTCTTTTGATAACTTCCCAGACTTCTGCATTCTACCACTAGCTTTCCCTGCGTACCTATTTTCATACCTGGCTCAGCTGCATATATGTTCCGTCATCTTCACACATGATGGTTTGAGGAGCTGCCATTCTTCTTCAACTCCATCTGTTTCCTCCTCTTCCCAAAATGATGCAGCCCTGAGTATTTCCTTGAACTCTTGTACTTTCTCTCTGGTCAACTTACATGCCTTCAGCTTAACCTTTGTTGACCTTAAAGCCTTCTCTGACCACTGCTTGTAGATGATTGTGGCAACCAGTACACTACTTCACTGTCCCCTTCAGTTACACTGCAATTTTCCAGCAGAATACATCATCAAATGATTACACTTCTGCAATATATATATATATATATATATATAATGGGTCTACTTCACTTCACTGAAAGCTCATTTCACTGAAACTGATTTGACCGAGCACATTTCACTGAAAGCTCACTTCACTGAAAACTCATTTGAATGAAACTCATTTTGCTGAAAGGTATATGCCCTATTCCACATTATAATGTGATCCTGGAGTGAGAATATATAGTAAGGGGGTGGGTGGCACAACCCCCACATTGGGCGGTGTGGGGGGCAAAGCCCCCCACATAATTTGGGTATATATTGTCTTCTAAAAAGAGTTACTCATTGGAGTAGTAAGTATCCATGCATATGGTTTAAAATGTATAAAATAGGTGGGGGGCTATGCCCCCCACACCCCCCTTACTATATATACTAACTCCAGGATCACACTACTATGAAGAAAAGGGCATATACCTTTCAGTAAAATGAGTTTCAGCCAAATGAGTTTTAGTGCAGTGAGCTTTCAGTCAAATGTGCTCAAATGTGTTTCAGTGAAATGAGCTTTCAGTAAAGTGAAGTAGAGCCATAAATATATATATATATATATATATATATATATATATATATATATATATATATATATATACACACACACACACAAACACACACACATATATATATATATATATATATATATATATATATATATATAAAATACACAAACGTATATAAATATATATATATATATATATATATATATATATATATATATATATATATAGAAACTGCCAAATTCCAAGAACCAAAAATTCACAAAGGCACAGGACCACCACGAGCTGAAATCAACAATTTATTTAGCGCATTCGTCAGTTGTGAACTATGACTTTTTCAGAATAAATGCATTAAAAAAGACTCATATATATATATATATATATATATATATATATATATATATATATATGTATATATGTATATATATATATATATATATATATATATATATATATATATAAAACCCCATCCAGTTGCCATTAGTTTTTAAAGTGTCAACACTCATAATAAAAATATACACATGTGAAACAGTATATCATGTAACACAACTTCCTATGCTTCTATTATAATACACACTGCCTCCCATACTGGGGGGTGTGGGGAGGCGTAGCCCCCCACCTATTTTAAATATTTTGAACTATACACATGGATACTTGCAATTTCAATAAATTACTCTTTTCTAAACTTAATATATAGCCAAACTATGTGGGGGACTACGCTCCCCACACCCCCCCAATGTGGGGGGTGGTGCCCCCACACCCCCCTTACTATATATTCTAACTCCAGGGTAGCACTACAGTGGAGAAAAGGCCATATATAACTTTCAGTGAAATGTGTTTCAGTGAATTGTGCTTTCAGTGAACTGTGCTTTTAGTGATTTGTTCACAGTCATTTGATTTTCAGTAAAATGTGCTTTCAGTGAATAGGGTTTGGTTCATTTCGCTGAAAGCACATTTCACCGAAAACTCATTTCGCTGAATTTCATTTCACCGAAAATAGCAGTGGCAATGTATATATCCTTTTCCCCACTGTAATGCAATCCTGGAGTTAGAATATATAGTTGGGGGGGGTGGGAGGTATAACCCCCTCACCTAGTTTGATTAAAAAGTACTTACGCACTCTCTTAATAGAAACTGCATAGTATAATTTAAGCTAGGTGGGGGCTACGGCCACCACACCCCCCAATGTGGGGGGCTATGCCTCCCACACCCCCAACTATATATTCTAATTCCAGGATCACACTACAGTGGGAAATAGGGCATATACCACTGCCACTACTATTTTCTGTGAAATGAAATTTGACAGAATGGATTTTGGCAATTTGTGCTTTCTGAGATTTGGTCTTGGCGGAATTAAATTTGACGAAATGTGCTTTCGAAAAAATGTACCAGATCCATAGATATATGGGTCTAATTAATTTTATAGAAAGATCTAAATGTTTATGTCCACAACATCAGTACAAAACTGTCTACATTGCAAATGTTCACACACTACTATGCTTGCTCTGAGCACCCCACAACTCCTGTTAAATATTATTTATAAATACTAACTCCAAGATCTCACAGTTCTGAGGAAAAGAGCATGTTCCCCATCCCCTAAAACTCTTCGATCTTTCACACCCTTTAACACCTGTCAATTATCTGTTTAGAATCCAGATTCTGTCAACTAAACAGAGGTTAACAAAACCATAATTTGGCAAAGCTTCCAAATATATATATATATATATATATATAAATATATATATATATATATATATATATATATATATATATATATATATTCTAAGACAGAGAGAGAAATGTGAAGACTGGTAGAGATGGATGAAGGCCTAGCCAGATAGTATTGTGCAGATAATTCTATCATTTGCAAATATGAATGTTGAACTTAAAACAATGTGACAACATTGCCATTTGCTGTAAAGAAAGCTAAGTCAAGCATTTCTTGTTGGTCCTTTGAAATTAAAATTATTTCATGAGTGCCTTTGATGTTTATAAGTTGGCTCCAGTCTGGCTAGATGAAGGCTTCCTGCGTATTGTTTTAAGGCTAAAGTTAATGACCAAAATTTACATGTGGAATGTCCTTTATTGCTCTAAGTGTAAAAGAATGTAAATGCAGTTTCTGTCAGCCTGGAAACACCAGGAAAGTGTAAAAGATGATGTAATGCTTAACAGAACTGCAGTTTCAATTTAAACAGTGATAACCAGAGATTATTAAGCATTTTTGTCTTGATATCCAACTCAGCACTGACTTATGCTCTCTCTATGTAAGTAAGTTATTTTAGAAGTGTCCTTTCTTGTAGAAATAACTAGAAATTAGAAAGTTTAGACTGTGTTTTTCTGTGATGTCATAACTGTACTACTGATTTATTTTAAGTATATCTGTGTGATCTCTGACCTCTTTTGACTAGCACTGTGTAGGAGAAAATATTGTCTTGTGGTTTTAATTATTTATTATTAAATATTTTAAAACCTTTTAACTGTGGCTAGTTTCTGTAGGGATAAGTTAAGCTCTAGAGTACATTGCATATTTATAGAGTTTATTGTACAAAGCCACTCCAATAAGCCTTGACCAATTAGTCACACTTACCAAATGGATAATAATATTGCACAGTAAGAATTGGACACCCTTTTAAGGGCCTTTGGGTAGCTGATAATATTAGATGGGTGGTGGGAGTAATTACTACCATATAGTCTGGGTAAAAGGGGCACAGCTGGAGAACCTGTGCCAGCCTTCCCCAGGAGTGTCTGTGTAGTTGTATAAACTTATCAAAGTGTGTGTATATCAGCTATTTGGGCAGGGACACAAAGCACTAGTTGGACAGAGAGGGTGCTAGAGATTTTAGCTTGCCAAGCTAGGTTGAGAGCTGGACCCTATAGCTGTGCCAGTGGGGAGTCTTATTGGGGACCTGGGGAGCAAGGAAGGAACCAGCCTTGGATTGACTGTGATCTCTGTGTGCTCTTAAGGGAAATTGCACTTTACTGTGTTTATTTGTTATTATTTCCTCATATATGATATGCCCTCTCTGGTGTTAGCGGTGAGGATTGAGGCTACTTGATTTTTGGGCCAGGGCATGAGCATCACATATTAATTAGTGGCAGTGGTTGGGATATCCTCACATTTGCATTTGGCAGCGGTGGGATATCCAGATCACATATAAATTAGTTGGCAAATACCAATTGGCTTGTAGTGGTGTGGGTAGAGTGAGTCCTATAGCTTGTGTACAGTGAGCTTTGAAGAAGTTTTGTACTCAGAGTTCAGATCACAATTGTTTTATTTCTTTTGTTGGCTTAGTTAGTCAGGGTGAGCAGGCAGCATGTGAGCAGAGGAGTATGGAAAGCTGCCAAGGAGCCAGCTGGTGGAGATGTGCCAGGCTAGGGGACTGGTGCATGGAAACCTGACTAAGGCAGACCTGATTGCAGCTTTCAACTGCATCAGAAAACAGCAACCAGGAGGACAATAAGACTGGCATTGCAGAGATAATTACCTCGGAGAATGGACAGCTCAACCTTTCTGCAGTGGACTTAAAAATCCAGCTGGAACTAACAAGACTTGAGTTGGAGGCCAGGCATGTGGAATTAGAAGCAAATGAGAGACTGCAACATTTGCAGGCTGACGAGAATGAGAAACTGTTACATCTGCAAGCTGAGGAACAAGAAAGGCAGAGGCAGCATGAGAAGGAAATGCTGACTCTTCGCCAGAGTCATGGAGATAATGAGGAAGGGAGTAACTGGACCCCAGAAGCACAAAGGGTCAGTAAATTTCTTCCGCAGTTTAATGAGGGGGATGATTTTGATAGTTTAATTCATACTTTTGAGAGGGTATGTAAACAGTATGAAGTTTACCAATGGCTTTGGGTACATTTCCTGACACCCTTACTCCATGGTAAAGCTGTAACTGCAATAGCTAAAATGTCTGACGTTGCATGTTTTGATTATACTGCTGTTAAGAAATGTCTTTTAGAACTGTTTAAGCTAACACCTGAACCATATAGGAAAAGTTTTGTGAGCATAGATGCAAGGCAAATGAAAGTGCATGTGAATATGTTGCTGAAATTAGCACTTATTTCCATAGATGGATGAGTGGATGTCAGGTCACCACTTTTAAAGGGCTGGCAGACATTTTGGTGAGGGAACAAGCCCTTAGCACTTTGCCTGAGGACATGAGGGTCTGGTTAGCTGATAGACAGTGTGCTACTTTAGATGAGTTGGAGAAAGGAGGGAGACCTATAACTAGCAAGCAGGACAGCCCTGCACAGGAAGGAGACCCCCAGTACTGCTCATGGATCTAAAGGAACCCATGGTGGGAGCACAGACTGCCACAACAGAATCTGCCAGTAGCAGGGGAAGATACTAGTCCAGGTACACATCCAGGAGCTAGGGTTAAATGTTTTGAATGCAACCAGTGAGGCCATGTGGCATACAGGTGTCCACGGAGGCAAGGTGGGGAACCAAAGGTGAGGGAGCCAGTAAGTGGGAAAGACAAAATGCCAATAGTAGGTTGTCTTGAGACAACAGGGGTACTATACTACGATCCTGCAGATGTCCTGATAGGGAAAGATTTGGATGAAGCAGTACCATGTGCTTATGCAGTTACACGCAGTCAGGCCAAGAGACAAGCACTGTGGGTCAGGTAACCTGGGGGAGACTCAGACAGACTGCATACTTGCTGCCAGGACTGGTGAGGTGGTTACTTCAGCGAGGGGAGCTACTCTGTAGCAGTGAAACTGAAGGTTAGCCACAGCTGCTTGTGGGTACTGATGGTCCCTTGGATAGAGTGATTGAAAAGGTAGAGGTGAGTAGTAGTACCCAGGCTGACAGTGAGGCACCACTGTCAGGGAATGCCAGACTTCCTGTGGAAGGGGAGCTGGGAAGGGTTACAAGGAGAGAGTTGAGACAGGGTCAGCTCTCAGACCCTACATTGCAAGGCCTGAGGCAGGTAGTTAGTGAGACACCTGATTCTCAAGGAAAGGGGGAATCTGTATACTGGGACAAAGGGGTACTATACAGAGAGTGGACCCCCTGAGGGAGGGCTAGAAGGTGATAAAGTACAGCAGTTGGTAGTGCCTACAGCCTACCATCTGGTGCTTCTAGCCATAGCCCATCATATTTCCTTTGCAGATCATATGGGCATAAACATACAAAGAGGCATATTATGCAGAACTTCTATTGGCATGGAATTTCCAGAGGTGTAACAGGGTACTGCAGGACCTGTGAGCAGTGCCAAAAGGTAGGCAAGGCAGGAGACAAGGTGAGAGCTCCTCTAATGCCTCTGCCTGTGATTGAGGAGCTATTTCATAGGGTAGCTATGGATATTGTGGGTCCTCTGAGTACCCCAAGTTTCACAGGGAAAAAGTATATCCTAGTGGTAGTGGATTATGCTACACAATACCCTGAGGCAGTGGCTTTGTCCTCCATTGAGGCAGAGAAGGTGGCAAATGCTTTGTTAAAGATTTTCAGCAGGGTAGGTTTCCCAAAAGAAATACTGACTGACAGAGGTGCCAATGTAATGTCAGATCTGCTGGCTTGTCTGTGGAAATCCAGTGGGGTGAAGCACATGAAGACCACCTCCTACCATCCACAAACTAATGGTCTTTTTGAGAGGTTAAACTTTAAAATCAAGTCCATGCTATGGGCATTTGCAGATCAGTTTAAGAGGGAGTGGGACAAATATTTTCCCCATCTGTTGTTTGCTTACAGAGAGGTTCTCCAGGATTCCACAGGCTTTTCACCCTTTGAGTTGCTGTATGGGCATAGGGTGAGGGGACCTGTAGATTTAATTCGAGATGAGTGGGAAGGTGAGTGTGGGGCTCACAAGGAGTCTGTTGTGGCATATGTCCTAAACCTCAGGACAAGGCTCAGGGAACTCATGGGCTTGGCCCAGTAGAACCTGGAAGAAGCCCAACAACAAAAAAGGTGTGGTATGACAGGAATGCTCAAACTAGAGAGTATGTTGTGGGGCAGTAGGTAATGGTTCTAATTCCTGTCAGACACAACAAGCTGCAAGCAGCAGGTCTATATTATAACATCGAAGTTCAAAAACTTTGAATGTTATAATATCTAACCCTTTAGTGCAAAAGCTGAGAATAGCGAAGCTTCGGAATGTCAAACTTTTACCTGGGGTAAGATTTTGGTGGTCAGTGGCTTCGCTATTTACAGCAGTGTGGTGTGATGGTAACAGACCGGGTTTAGGGAAGTGAGCGAATGGAGGTTACGGATTGGGTTCGGTAAGTGTGGTGAGATGGTTACGGACTGGATTAAGGTAAGTGAGCGAACGGACTAGGTTAAGGTGAGTGTGCGGTAGTTAGGGACTTTAGGGTTAGGGCATGGGTGAGGTGAGTGTACGGTAGCGACAGACTTTAGGGTTAGGGGTGGGATAAATGAGTTAGGGTTAGGGTGCGGGTCAGGTAGATGTGCGATTGTGTGGACGTGAGGGTTAGGGTGGGGTAGGTGACTTAGGGTTAGAAAGTGGGTAAGGTGAGTGTGCTATAGTTAGGGACCTTAGGGTTAGGGTTGGGTTAAGGTAAGTGGATAGCTAGTGGTGTATGTTTGGTTTAGTGCAGGGTTTCGTGAAGTGTATGTGTGTGGATTATTTTTTTGGTGTGCCTGAGTTGTGTGTATGTTTGTCAGAACAGCAAATTTTTTCCCTGGGAAAAAATTCGCTATTCTGACTGTTTGGTTTTCTGGTGTTTCGATTAAATGGGGTCGATATTATAACATTCGATGTTTTTAGACTTCAATGTTATAATATAGACCCGCAAGCAGCTTGGGAGGGTCTCTGCAAGGTGGTAAGAAAGGTAAGTGATGTTAACTACATGGTGGAACTGCTAGGCAGATGGTAGGGGTACAAATTGTACCATGTTAACATGATGAAACCTTACCAACACTGGGAAACATAAAGGTCCTACCAAACACCCCGATACTGGGTGATTTCAATTACCCAAACATTAACTGGGAGAACTACTCAAGTACGAACTCCCTTGCCCAACATTTCCTAGAATTTTTAAACTCAAACGCTCTGGATCAAGTGGTCAACACCCCCACCAGAGGTGAAAACATATTGGGCCTGGTCATCACCAACATGGGCGACCAGTGTTCCACACTGGAGGACAACCCTTCGCTGGTTAGATCTGACCATAAACTAATCACTCTGGATATCCACATTCCGCCACCACCCCTGGTCAAAGAAACCACTGTGAAAAACTTTTCAAAAGCAAACTTCACGTTACTTAAGACCGAGGTGGGAAGTAAGACCGAGGTGGGAAGTTTCAAAGCTCCCATTCTAAAGGATAATGCTGTCCAAGCTGCAAAATTCTTTACTAATGCACTCTACGGGCACCTACAAGAATGCATGGATTATGCTATCCCAAACAAAACCAAGACTCACTCCTCCAAGAAAAGGAAACCAGTCTGGTGGACTCCTGCCATAAACAAGCTATACAATAGAAGGAGGAAACTAGTACAGAAAAGAGTAAAATCCCAAGAAGGGAAGACATCTCTGATCAGTATCAGCAAGAAACTATGTTCTCTCATAAAATCATCCAAGGCTAGCTTCGAAACAAAAATTGCCATGGACTTCAAAGATAACCACAAGGCATTCTTTAGCTATGTCAAGAATCTAAGTGGCAATTCTCAGATCTGCTTGGAGTTAGTGCAGAATGGCAAAAAATACACTGAACCGACCGATATAGCCAACATCCTGGCAGACAGGTTCAGTGCAGACTTCACCCCCCTCTCACCCCCAAAAGGGCCCATAACTATACCAGAAGAATGTAGCGCCCCTGAAATCACAGACACTCAGTTTAAAACAGCCCTCTCAAAAGCCAAAAACACAGCATCAGTGGGACCGGACGGTGTCCCAGACTGCGTCTTACATGATCTCAAAGATGAATTAACCCTTCACCTAAGCACACTGTTTAAACTCAGCCTCTCCAGAGGCTACGAGCCCACAGAGTGGTGCACAGCAACGGTTATTCTGCTCCACAAAGGTGGAGCCACAATGTACCCTGGAAACAATCGCCCTATAAGCCTAACTAGCGTGGTCTGCAAAGCAATAGAGCACATCATCATGGATCTCATTAACAGAGACATTGGAAACCTCCAAACACTAGACCCTACCCAGTTTGGCTTTGTTAAGGGCAGATCATGCCTCCTAAACCTGGAGGACTTCTTTGAGACAGTTACCAAGGCTATAGACGAGGGAAAGTGGTCCACACAGCCTACCTAGACCTTGCAAAGGCCTTCAACACCATTCTCCACTCAGGTATTATAGACAAGCTCACCAGCCTGAAAATAAATCCCTACATCACGAAATGGGTTGCCAACTGGCTCATGGACAGAACCCACATGGTAAGAGTTGCAGGAGCTAGGTCTGACTCTAAACTGGTTACAAGTGGCGTTCCCCAGGGCTCAATCCTAGGACCCCTCCTGTTTGGCATATACTTCTCAGAGGTACAGGCAAGCACAGAAGGACTATGGCTCACCAGGTTCACAGACGACTGCAAACTAGGGGCTATAACTGACTTTGCTGCTGACGCAGACATCCTCCAAAAGGGTCTCACTGAGACAGATACCTGGTGTCAAAACCATGGCCTCAAGCTAAATGTCAAAAAGTGCATAGTCATCCCCTTTGGAAAAAACAAAGTACCCACAAACTACCACATAGGTGGTAGCCCCCTAAATACGGAAGATGTAATAAGGGATCTGGGGACCTCTCCTTTGATAATCACATTGCCAAAGTGGTTAGAAAATCCTTCTATGTGGTCCACCTAATCACAAAAGGGTTTGCATCCAGATCAAAAGAGGTCATTGGGCCCCTCTACGCATCACTCATCAGACCCATCATAGAGTGCAATGCCCCATTTGGGATGTACCTTACAAGACACCTGCAATGACTGGAAAGACCACAGAAGTTCCTCACCAGGAGGATCACTGGCCTCAAGCAGATGCTCTATGCAGCTCAACTGAAGAAACTCCAACTGTACTCAGTTGCATACCGCCTTCTCAGAGGTGATCTCTGCCTGACATACAAGGCTATGTCCAACCCAGAATTGATGGACATGCTCCACCTAAAGAAAACCACATCCACTCGAGCCACACACTCCAGGGATCTAAACCTCACCACAACAATAAATAGGACATGCAGGAGGGATAGATTCCTGTCCCAGAGACTTCCCATGCTCTGGAACAAGATTCCAATCTACATTAGGCAGAGCTCCTCGCTAACTCTCTTCAAGAGAAACCTTGACGAGTGGATGGGAAACGGAAAGTTTACCCCAGGGATCACTTCAATGGCTCTGCTGGAAAGAGGCACAGGGAACTAATCTAAGGGGATGGTGAAAGCCAACATATTCTGGCTAGGCTTATAAATGCCTTCGGGCAGATAGCCTAGTACCTATCTATGAACCTATGAACCTATGATAGGGAGGCCCTTGTGCTGAGCATTTGCAGTGGTTTGCAAGAGGAGTCTGAGGGAGATCTGGGGACTGATCTCCTCAGTGAGGCTCAGGCTGACACCTCTGTGGAATGGGTAGCAATGTCCCAGCAGCTATCTCCTACCCAGGTTCAAAAAATCTGAGCAGTGTTGTAGGAATTTGGGGACATGTTCACTGGGAAACCAGGGTGCATCCACCTGGTGCAGCACCAGATGGATACAGGACCCCAAAGGCCTATTAGGCAGGCCCTGTATAGAGTGCCTGAGGTAGTTAGACAGACCCTGAGGGAGGAGGTACAGGAGATGTTGGATCTAGGGGTTATTCAAGAGTCCAACAGTCCCTAGGCATCCCCCAGTAGTGCTGGTGCCAATGAAGGATGGCAGCACCAGGTTCTGTGTGGACTACAGGAAATTAAATAGCCACACTGAGTCAGATGCTTACCCCATGCCTAGGACAGATGAGGCCCTATAACAGCTGGGTGGGGCTAAGTATCTTACAACCATTGATCTTATCAAGGGTTACTGGCAGGTGCCTTTGACTCCCAGTGCTAGAGAGAAGTCACCCTTTGTGACTCCTTTTGGCTTGTATGAGTTCACAAAGATGCCCTTTGAGATGAAGAATGCCACAGCAACTTTCCAGAGGCTAGTAGATAATATCCTAGCAAGACCAGGAGGGTTTGCCCTTGTTTACTTAGATGATATTGCCATCTACAGTCATTCCTGGCCAGAGCACCTTCAGCATGTCAGGGAGGTGCTGGGCGGACTACAGACGGCAGGGTTGACCATTAAGCTGAGCAAATGTCAGGTGGGTATGGCAGAGGTCTCCTACCTAGGACATAGAATGGGGAGTGGTAAGATTAGACCAAAACCTGCCAAAGTGGAAGCCATTCAGGCATGGCCTGCACCTGTTTCTAAAAAGCAGGTGAGGGCATTTTTAGGGACAGCAGGGTACTACAGAAAGTTCATCCCCAGTTATAGTACCATAACTGCTCCTCTCACAGACCTGTCAAGAAAGAACAGGCCAGATAAGGTAGTGTGGACCCTAGCATGTGAGCAGGCATTCTAGTAGCTTAAAGAAGCTTTGGGAGGACTTCCTGTGTTAGCCAGTCCAGGTTACAGCAAAGAATTTGTTGTGCATGTGGATGCTTCGAACCATGGGGTGGGGGCTGTACTTAGCCAGATTTTTTCAGAGGGGGAAGAGCATCCAGTGGTTTATCTCAGTCGTAGCCTCCAACCCAGGGAGGAATGCTATGCAGCTGTAGAAAAGGAATATCTAGCCATAATGTAGGCATTGCAGAAACTTCAGCCTTATCTGTATGGAAGAAAATTTACTGTTATGACAGATCACAACCCTCTAACATGGTAAAACAGATCCAGTCAGAAAAATGCCAAATTGCTAAGATGGAGCCTGGGGTTGCAAGCATATGAAATGTCAGTGCAGCACCACAGTGGGAGTAGTAATGCCAATGTAGATAGGCTCTCAAGACAGGGAATGGGGTAGGTATACTCAGATAGACCTAACCCTCTCAAGTGGCGTTTCTCAAGGGTCACTTGAAAAACTAGCTTGAGTTCTCTGTGTGTGGGGGGGGGTGAATACTGGTAGAGATGGGTGAAGGCTACCAACCTAGCCAGATAGAACTGTGCAGATAATTCTATCATTTGTAAATATGAATGTTGAACTTAAAACAATGTGGCAACATTGCTATCTGCTGTAAAGAAAGCTAAGTCAAGCATTTCTTGTTGGTCCTTTGAAAATAAAGTTATTTCATGAGTGCCTTTGATGTTTATAAGTCGGCTCCTGTCCGCTAGATGAAGGCTTCCTGCCTATTGTTTTAAGGCTAAAGTTAATGACCAGAATTTACATGTGGAATGTCCTTTATTGCTCTAAGTGTAAAAGAATGTAAATGCAGTTTCTGTCAGCCTGGGAACACCAGGAAGGTATAAAAGATGATGTAATGTTTAGCAGAACTACAGTTTCAATTTAAACAGCGAGAACCAGAGATTATTAAGCCTTTTTGTCTTGATATCCAACTCAGCACTGCCTTATGCTCTCTCTATGTAAGTAAGTTGTTTTAGAAGTGTGTTTTCTTGTAGAAATAGCTAGAAATTAGAAAGTTTAGACTGTGTTTTTCTGTGATGTCAGAACTGTACTACTGATTTATTTTAAGTATTTCTGTGTGATCTCTGAACACTTTTGACTAGAACTGTGTAGCAGAAAGTCTTGTGGTTTTCATTATTTATTATTAAATATTTTAAAACATTTTAACTGTGTCTGGTTTGTGTAGAGATAAGTTAAGCTCTAGAGTACATTGCATATTTATAGATTTTATTATACAAAGCCACTCTAATAAGCCTTGACTGATTAGTCACACTTACCAAATGGATAATAATATTGCACAGTAATAATTGGACACCCTTTTAAGGGCTTTTGGGTAGCTGACAATATCAGATGGGTAGTGGCAGTAATTACTACTGTATAGTCTGGGTAAAAGGGGCACAGCTGGAGAACCTGTGCCAGCCTTCCCCAGGAGTGTCTGTGTGGTTGTATAAACTTATCTCAAAGTGTGTGTGCCAGTTACTTGGGCAGGGACATGAAATACTGGTTGGACAGAGAGGGTGCTGGAGATTTTAGCTTGCCCAGCTAGGCTGAGATCTGGACCCTATAGCTGTGCCAGTGGGGAGTCTTATTGGGGACTTGGGGAGCAAGGGAGTGACCAGCCCCAGCCTGACTGTGATCTCTGTGTGCTCCTAAGGGAAATTGCATTTTTCTGTGTGTATTTGTTATCCTTTCCTCATATATGAGACACCTTCTCTGGTGTTAGTGGTGAGGATTGAGGCTCCTTGACTGCTGGGCCAGGGCACAGGCGTCACAAGTAATAGATTAGATATATATATATATATATATATATATATATATATATATATATATATATATATATATATATATATACATATATATATGTATATATATATATATGTATATATATATATATATATATATATATATATATATATATATATATATATATAGGGTCTATATTATATCATCGAACGCTTAAAAAAATGAACAATGAATAATCGAACCCATATAAGCGAAAGCTTACAATCTCGAAAGCGCAGAACAGTGATTTTTGTTCCAAGGGAAAGAAATCGCTGTTCCAAAAAAAAAAATAAATCGAAATAATACATAAAGTGGGGTCTTCGCCCCCTACTTCCTCCAATCTGGGGGGCTGTGCCCCCCACACCCCCTACTTAAATATACCAACTCTGAAATCCAACTAGAGTGCTGAAAACGGCAAAGTAACAGAAGTGGCAAAGCAAATTCTTTCCCTAGGAAAGAATTCTCTTAAAAGCTGCTTCGCTATTTTGCGTTTTCATTGTTTTACATTTGACCAAGGCGCATTCGATATAATTTTCGAATGCTGGTTTGATTCAAACACCTCTGCAGTATAGTCTGATATCCCTGCTTATGTCAAAAATAAAGTATGGAAGTTTGAAATTGCTGATTTTTTATAGATGTCCAAGTGTAGTGTCATTATTTATAAATAAGCAGGTCTAGGACTGCAGTGGGGTTGCCTCCCCAAAGAAAATCATCCACAAGGTATTTATTTAAAGTAGTGCTTCTTTATTCAGTCAATATTTTTCTGTGTTTGGTTATGGAAGGAGTTATCTGACATTTGGTTTTCAGTGATGGCAGCTTTTAATTGCTTTTTTATTCCATATTGTGGGCATCAGTGGGTAAGAATTTAATATGAATCTGATAAGGATATATAAACATTTATGATGCAAGGAAATTTTACTGCAACTATATACTGCTGTAGAAAAGTATCTTCATTCTCACTGAGTCATGCCATTAAATGCATTTGTATTCCTCTTTATGACACCATAAAAGAACAGGGTTCCCATTTCTCTTTTACAGTTTATTTTGATGTATTTTATTATTTCTGTTGGTTAGATATTTGAGATCTCTGTGACTATACAAAAATTAGTCTTTAAAAATTCTTATCCACACAGGTCTTGCCTAATAGAGTATTAAAAAACTAACTTTCCAAAGCTGTTTGTTTTTATTTCAGAGTTTCTATCCCTTTTACAGAACATCATGCTGTTTAAGTCTCAAATGGTTCAGTGTCATATTCCATTGTCAAAAGTTTCTTACGACCGCTTCAACTCAGTAGAGTCCATTTACTAATGACTACTCATTTTATAATAATAGGTTTAGAGGTGTATACTAGGCTACTGACTGCAAATGCCTTTTCAAGCCTCGAAATGCAAACCAAAAGTGTCTCACAAATTTTTGTATCTTAGACATTTTATAAGGGGTGTATGTCAGTTGAGCCAAAATTTACTGACTGTCTCGATCCATCAGATGCATGGGCACCAGAACATAGGTTCATAGGTTCATAGGCTGGTACTAGGCTATCAGCCCTAGGGCCTATACAAGCCTAGCCATAACAATTCCTTGGCTATTTCTTCCCACAATATTTACTTCCCTAGGGGTGAATTTCCAAGTTTGCATCAACTGGACCAGGTTACACCTGAAAAGGATGAGGGAAGGACTCTGTTTTACATGGATGGGAAGCATATTCCACAAAATCATAATTCTCTAAGATACTTATGTCTCTTCAATATGTCCTATTTATGTCAAATCCCTGACTACTGGGTCAGTTCTTAGGTGTGTTTTTTGATTAAGTTACCTGGGGTGGCCGACTTTCCAAAAGGTACAGTTATTCATTACTGGGCACTAGTTTTTCTCTGTGCTTGACTCTAATGTAAGATGTTAGTATCTCTGGGAATTCTAGGACTGCGCTTAACTTGCAATCATCTACAAACTTAGTCAGCCAGAGGCCCTTGGCATCTTCCTCAACATCTAAGTAGTAAGTGCCAAAGAGGAGTGGGCCCAGCACAAAGCTGTTAGGGATTCTGCTGGTGACTAGTCTCTTTGTGGAGTGGGTTTCACCAATTCTAACTATCTGGGTCCTAAATGTGAGCCAGCTGGTTATCCAGCATGTTATACATGGGTTTATGCTAAATTCCGTAAGTTAGCTTACGATGCCTGAGTGAGGTATTGTGTCAAATGCCTTAGCCAGGTTGATGTAGGCAATATGCACCATTTTACCCTCATCCTTTGCCTTGATGATCTTCACCAAGAAGTGCATCAGGTTTTGTAGACATGACTTTCCCTTGACAAAACCAAACTGGTTTAGGTCCAGCATATGAAGATTTTTAATGTCTCTCTTGATCATTTCCATGATAATTCATTCCATGACTCCGCACAGATTAGTCAGACTAATGGGTCTGTAGTTTCCAGGTTCTATTGATTGACACCTTATGAAGAGGGATAACCATTGCAGTCCTCCACTCTCATGACACTAAGCTTCTTCTGAGGCTATAGTGACTCCGGTAGACCTGACAAGGTCATATTTCAGGTGATTCATGATGCATCCAGGGATATTATTGGGTCCTACTGAGGCTGTGTTCTTGGCCTTAGCAAAGGAAGTCAGGACCTGCTCCCTATTTACAATTGTAAGGGGTTATGTTTGAAGATATTTTCTGGGAAACTGTTGCTTGGGTAGTGTGTGTGTGGGGGGTAAAGTTGGAAGTGAATTTGTTAGCCAATAGATTTGCCATATCATTTGGCTCAGTGAACTTAGTGTCATTAACCACCAGTTTAGCACACTCATGTGTGCTTGCTGTGTGTCATAAACCACCAGTTTGGCATACTCTTGTGTGCTGCTTTTGAGGTTACTGACATAACTGAAGAAGGCCTTATTGTTGTCTTTTGCCTGTAAGGCTATCTTAAAACTGCAGAAGAAATAACATTTTTAGAAATACATGCACTACACTTTGATGACTTTAACTTATGTTTTAGCAAGGCACAGCTTCCATTGTAAAAAATCACATTCTATTATCTGATGTACTTTAGTAAAGTTATACAGGCTCTCTTAATGAATGAAGTCATCATGGCTGTTGCTAATGTGAATATGTTGCTTCAATATTTTTTTTGTTTCCAAAAAGTCGATCATCTAACATAGACCCACTAGCAAGTCCTTCTCAGTTGATCAAGTTATCAGAAAGTCAGACTTCATATGGTCAAAAACCATATCATCGAGTTTTTGTAAATTCAAAACTTTTGTATAGAGATCGAGGTACAGCGAGTATCGGGAATTTTTTCCTTTTCTTCACCGTAGTGTGATCTCAGAGTTGGTATATATAATTTGAAGGGTGGGGGGTGCGGGGGGACTTGCCCCCCTGCAAAAATGTAAAAAAAAGGTTGATTTTTGTGGTTTTTTTTTTTTGAAGTTCAAGGTTTCTGAAACTTGATCATGTGGTCTGTTTGATATTGTTTTCAAATTTCTGAAAAGTCAATCCTCTGACATAGACCCATACTGGCATTATTTCATATTACTATACTTTACATAAAAAAAAAGATTTCTTTTTGTGTAAAGTGTACTAGAGTTTTGTTGTTAGTGTGTAAATTATTTCATCTGTATGAAATATTTGACACCTCTAGTTAACAGTAATCTGTTGCTGCAGAGGTGCACACTGTATACAACAAACAATATTCAGAGATTACCATGAAGGTCTCATATAAGTATGGAAATGGTTGCAGTTTAAAGGCTTTAGTTCATTAAGTTAACTGCATTTGGTCTGAAGTTTTACCATGTGTATGAGGGCCTTCTTTTCTATGTAACCATCCAGGCAAATATCTAGCACAACACAAGTCAACACAGGGGTTATAATAACAGTTCTTAGTAACTCATACACAATTAATAACATTACTGCAACTGATATGATGCACAGGAGAAACCCCTAATCCTTAATGAATTTCTTAATACTATAAACATTACAACTCAGGGTGAAATGCAATTACAATGCACAGGGTGAGGCCACTAATTGCTATATTCAGGCAACACTATTTCATTACCTGTTTGATCCAGTTTCACTCATAAAAGCTAATGTGGCTTTCTGGCAAATCCCGGAAGTGCCACCACTTTGATAACTTGGATTAAACAATGCATAAACTAGTATGTCTACATCCCCTGCTGAGAAGTGATGAAGTCCATAAAGCAAGACTATCAGTCAGTGTTGCACTGTAGATAAGGCACTGCAATAAAACAAAATATTGTCCTCGTATAATAGTTTCATAACTGATGTTAATTAAAAAAGCAGAAACATGAACAGTTTCTAGACATAAAAGAATGCTGATGACATTCTTTGTATTATTTTTTTTAATGCAAAACATCAGAATTTATGTTTTCTTGTCTTTTTGGAAATATACTTTTAGAAGGTAAATCTGATTTTACACCTGCTTATTTTGCATAATTCATTGATAGTATTTAGTATTTTATCATCTTTATAGCTTAATGGATTTTACATGCAAGTAATACTACTGTATCCGCATGATTCAGCAAGCTCTGCACGGTGTGCAGGAATAGTGCAGGAGCTGCTGGAGGAAATATGGCCACCGTGCGATCCAGGAATAAGCTCCTGGGATGTGCACTAGTGCTCCTGTACTATTTCTACACGGACACAGCTCCTGTATGCAAATTATCCCAATTGCAGGTGAAAACGATGCAAATGAGGTGAATTTGCAATCCAGGAAGTTGGCAGCCAGCCGTGCAGGACTAGTGTTGTCTGCAGAAATGTACCTGGTTAGTAACTGATTACATTTCTGCAAACTCAAAACGGAGACATAACAGCTCCAGATAACTGGTGTATTTTATGTGGAAAGCATGCCAGTGGCCAAATTTATGGCCATTGGCATGGAAAATAGTTGGAAAAAAAAAAACTTTTATATTTTTTTAGCCGATTTCGGCTGTTTAAGCATAGGGCAGCGGCGCACAGATGGGATCGGGTCGAAAAATTTAAAAAAAATTGAAATAAGCATTCTATCCATAATCACAATTTTGCCATTATACTCAATGGCAGGCAGAAGACAACATGGCCAGTGAATAGTGGTTGCTAAGAGGGAAGGCTCAGTGTGGGACTTGTAACTAGGCATTAGCAGGCAATCCAATGCAAATGAAGGGAATGATACTGAATCCTAGATTCCCCCTCAAGGCAAGCCTGCACCCAACCGTGTCGGTGCATGAAGGCCATGGTGCAAGCCTAAGAGCTAGCTGAGATCATAGAGGGGTGTGTCAGGCATACTGTAAGCTTATTGGAGCTCTGTGGCACAGGTTTGCCCTTAGTTTAGCAGAGCTAAGCAAGGAGATGTGATTGAGGCTGCCTAGCACTCTTTACATTGCCTAAACGTGTGTGTGTGCCGCGCACTATGTTTTAAAAGGAAAAAAAAGTAAACCAGGAAATAGCAGCCCTGTGCACATTTGAGCACTGTGTTTGCGTGGCGCACCCCCGGACTTAAACAGGAAGATAATGGGAAGGGAAAACAGCAGAAGGAAGGTAATCAAGGAGGACTAGCATAACTGACAGGTGAAATGTATCGGAATCAGCCAATTACACAGGCAGCAGACCAGCCCAGCCCAGCCCAGCCCAGCATACCACTATAAACTATGCAAACACCTCCCCCTCTGTTTTTGCCCACAAACTCTACACCACTGGTGTACACAAATGGGGAAATTTTACCAAACAAAAGCAACAAAATGATAGGGGTTGCAGCAGCTATCTTAAATCAACATGTGGAAGAGGCTGAGGGAGGTGAGGATGAGAATGCTGATGACCAACCCACAGTGAAGAGAAGGAGAAGAGTGTACAGACCCAGGGTAACCTATCAGTGGCTGATAGTGGAGCGCTATAGGGTAGACAGCGACCTCTTACAGCAAATTGTTGAGCTGTGCCGGCCATGCCTCACACACAGAACCAACAGAAGGGAACCCATCCAGTGGATACCAAGATATGTGTAGACTTAAGAATACTAGCCACAGGTACCTTCCAAAGGCCAACTGGGGATATCATGGGGATCTTACAGGCATCAACATCCAGGGTACTCCACCAGTTCCTGGATGCCATGTCAGCACATGCCGGTTGTTGTTGTTGTTGTTTGTCTTTTTGGCTTTTTCCCGGTTATGGGTCGCCACTGCAGAACTCTGGTCTGCTAATGATTGGCAGTAGATTTTTATGGTGCCAAGCTGCCTGCCCGATGCCCAACCTTCAGCGAAGGCATGCCCATTCACACATGTCTTTCCGAGGCCACTCGACTGCGGGGAAGACATGCAGACTCCACACAGAAGGCACTCCAGCCAAGAATCGAACAGGAGAACCTCTTGCTGTGAGGCAACAACACTACTGTTGTACCACCGTAGCTTTCCACCGATAAGCACATATATTTCCACAACACCCATGAGGCATTGGCCAGCAATATGCATCTCTTCCACCAAATAGCAGAATACCCTGAGGTAGTGGGTGCTATAGACTGCACACACATACTCATAAAAGCACCTCCCGGTGAGCAGGGTAGGGTCTACATCAACAGTCAGGGCTTCCCCTCCATCAACTGCCAGGTCATGTGCGATGCCCAGGGCATTAGAATGAATGTGTGTGCTGGCTGCCCTGGAAGCTATCACGACTCCCACATATGGCATCTGACACAGCTGTATCAGAGATTTGCCAATGGGGGCATCCCTTATGGTCACCTAGTGGGGGATGCTGGTTACACACTGGAGCCATGGCTGATGACACCCATCAGAAATGCACACACACACGAACAAGAACTCCATAATGAGGCACACAGACAGACCAGAATCATAATACAGTGTGTGTTTGGGATGCTAAAGTCACGTTTCCAGTGTCTGGACATATCCGGTGGAACCTTGCAGTACTCACCAGCTACATGTACCCAAATTGTCATCGTATGTGCCATGCTACACAATATGATTTGAACAGCACGGGGCAGGGCCTCACAGCCCCCACTATTGCCAAGGCCTGCACAGGCACAGAGTGACTCAGAGGAGGAACAACCTGAGCCTGCCCCAGTAGGCAGAAGGAGGCATGCCCAGTATGCCAGGCCGTGGCAAAGAGGCAATGCATAGCACATACACTGACATGATAGGAACCCAGGGAATGATACCTCTCCCTGACTCGCACATGCAGTAAAAGGGATGCCAAACATGACGCTACCTGTGCTTAACCATGTATAGGGAGTGTACTATGTGCATCCGACATAGTCAGCCCACCAGCACCATCCTCATTACTGGCACAGCCACAAGGTAAGTCACTCTTCCTACCAATTGCTGAATGGAGTAGTATGTGTTGTTACTTGTATCTATGGTATGGATTTGAGCATGCAAGGGAATCGGGTGGCTGAATGGGATGCCAGCAGAGAGTAGACACCTATAGTGGCAGCATGAAATCTGTAACAAATACTGGTGTCACCATAGTAGCCAGTACTAGACAAAGTGACAAGACTCACTGCAGGAAATGTGCTGGGCCATATGTGTGTCCATAGGACACACACATGCCAGTCAGGGAGGCTCACATAACCAACAACAGTCTCAGCCAGCAGGACAGCTGTTGACAAACACAAACAAAGGCTGTGCTATGGCCTCTAAATGATGCCTATAGGTAACCTCCCCCCTCAGGCCTACACAGACAGACTACATCAGGTCAGGCAGTAGGATGTTAGTTCTGAAGGGTAAGAAGTCAAAAACTAAAATGTAGGTCAATCAAACCTAAGACCTGTAGTACACTGATATGCCTCTAGTCAGCATGATAGGTTAGAATACAGAATGAAATGGAGTACCTGACATACCAGTACAGTCATAGCAAATGTGTACAAGTGTCTTGTGCATCCCCAGTCCTATGTAGAAATGTAGTAACAGTCAGGTGTGCCCCCCCAATCCTATGTAGAAATGTAGTAACAGTCAGGTGTGCCCTCCCAAACCTATGTAGAAATGTAGTAACAGTCAGGTGTGCCCCCCAATTCTACGTAGAAATGTAGTAACAGACAGGTGTGCCCCCCCAATCCTATGTAGAAATGTAGCAACATGTATATGTAGGTATGATAACAATAGAGCACAGATTACCTGAGCTGGCCAAGGTAGCAGGATAGATTGTAGCACGTGTATGATATGCAGGGCTGTGTGTGTTAGGTTGGTGTGTGTCGTATATTGTGTGAGAGTGGTCAGTATGTATGCATGTTGAGGTTTGTCCTGGTGGCCATTAACCAGAACTGCCAATGACAGGGCCAAGTTCTCACAACTGCAGTGCCAAAAACAAAGCTTCCGAGTAAAACACATTCCAGCAGTAAGCCATAGTAAATGTTTAGGTGTAATATGTGTCACCATCTGAAAGATGGACATGGCATGATTGTGGGCCTATACATACAAACAGTACACAGGGGGAAGTACCCCAGACAGACAGTGTATAATATGTAACTGTCAAATGGATACACCCTTGGAATTGTGAATATAGGTTAGCAGTACATTATTTGAGCTTGTAGTAGGGAATACCAATGTCATCTGGTCAAACACTGGCAGACCACAAAGGTCATAGTTATGAAGTATTGAGAAAGAGCTGATGTCCCTGCACAAGGCAGCATAAGTGGAATGCCCCATGCATATCTGTGAGTCAGATGCAAGTAGTTTCCATAGCACACATGCACCCAGTTCACCCCACCACCACCCAAAGCTACCTCTCTGGTCTTATCCCTGCTGTTGGGAATGAATGCAATAAGACCCCCACCTCTGTATGGCAAAAGCTAAATAATGCAGCATGCAGAGCAGGTATCTCATGCAGGTCTGTCCCTAGCTGTAAGCAGCACCCTGCCAGCATCCACACCACTGAATCAATAATGACAGAGAGTATAGGCATTAACACCTTGCACACCTACCCTGTCACCCAGGGGAATATAGTGTATTGCAATCTGGGACTGTAGAAGTGACAGAATGCAATGACCTGCTACAGATGGCCTGCATTACTATCAAATGGCCTACAGTCTTCTGCCAAAGGCCAGTATGTCACCCATACTGCCAATGTATGTTATGTCAAGGAGTCCCAAATAACAACATAACACAGTTGACAGAAAGCAAATGCAAGGCCATGTGGACAAATCTCAGTAACATGTCCACCATGTCCTACTGCATGAACTGTGGACCAACACTAAATTACTGCTGAGATGAGGTGATAACTATAGGCAACATATCAGATAATGTTTGCATAATGTATGGAAGAGGATAGAATAATGGGGGGGGGCATGGATGGCATGGAGTGCGTGAAGTCCAAAACTCACTTGTGTGCACATACTATCCCTGGCAGCAAATACAAGAATGTGTGGCTACAAACCTGCTTGTAAACCACAATGTGAAGGGGTAATGTCCAGAATTATGACCCCTGCCTCTGGGTAACCTGTATGAATCTGTACAGCTGTGAGGTATGGCCACAGCAGGATATGGCCATACTGTCACGTCGATGGATGTACAAGCATGGGATCCTCAGCCACCACTGTACCAAGGAGCTGAACCATTTGCACAGACCCAGCAGCAAGTGTCTGCAGCTTCCCCACCAGAGTGGCATGGTTGTGCAAGAATATGTAGGCTGCTGACCATGATACTGGACACAGCTGCATTCACCCTGTTTTCCCCAGGACATCACTGCAAGCAAATATGTATACCTGACAGTACTTGATGACATAAAACATCACAGTGTAAAACAGTACATATGTCTGAATATCTCTGCGAACACCAGGACCATGTAGCAGAAGCAGCACAGACACAATTAGTTACAGTGACCCACTATCCTTTGCCCATTTCAACCCCATATTGTCAACCGATCTACATATATCCCACAGAAACAGTTTGCTAGCTGTAGGTGTAGAGCACAAAAGTCTGCACTGGAGTACAATCTACCTGGAATGGATTCACACATTCAATACAGATGGTCATACTGGGCATGCTCCCACACTTAGAGAAATGAAGGCCACGTCAGACAACAAAATACTGAAAGGTCATACTGGGCATGCTCATGAAGCCCATGTTTGGCAACACCAGTGGACCATACATAACTGACAGTCGCAGATGTTAGTACAATCACTCCTCAGGACACACAAGTCATACTTTGCACACACATTGGATAGGAATACAGACATATATCCAAGGACAACACACTATAATAAGCCAAAAATGCACATACATAGATGTGTGAAAGAGAGTGACAGTGACAAAAAACCTCCCATCATGAGGCCTGTCCCACCCAGCACACATCCAATTGGCTAAAACCACATAATGTGCAAATGTCAATCACTGTAGACATTTGTCTCTGGTATCCCTCAGCACTATAGTGTCTGTGGTGCTTGTGCTGTGTAACATGACTGTACAAGTCAGTAGTCATCTATCAATTGTATACACGTACCTGTGAAATATAAACCTGTGTGTGCCTGAGTGTTGTGTCTGCCTCTTGATGAATGGGTTATGGCCCATGCAGATACACTGCACTCCCCAAAGCCCTACTATGGCAAGCCTGCTGATGTCTTCACCTTGTACTACACCGTTGGGGAAGTAGTAGCCCAGAAATCTTTGTGGCATGTCCTATAACTGTGTAATGCTGTATTGTGATGTACTAGTTGGGCAGGAGTTCTACTCACAGATATGGCAACTGTGTGTGTGAGTTTGTCTGTGTAGGAATCAATGCTTTTTAGGCCAGTCATACTCACTACAATTTCCAATGCCCTACTTTGGCAGGGCTGCTGATGTCATTCACTTTGAAATACACCTTTGGGGAAGGAGTAGCCCAGTAATCTCCGTGGCACATCCTATAACTGTGTAATGCTGTAGTGTGATATACTAGTTCTATTCCCAGATATGGCAACTATGAAACTCTGTGTATGTAGGAATCAATGTTTTTTGGCTATTCACAGTCACTACGCACACCTAATAATGGAGAACATCGATAACTGTACAGTAGCAGAGACCTGATCCAAGCCTCCAGAGAGCACCCCTGCAATACCAGGTACAGCTCTCACCACACCTGTTGGCCACCAAACCAGGACCAAAACAATAAAGGTGGAGGAGTGTCCATATTCACCAAGGATATTCACACCACCAGGCTACTTGCCCAACGGAATGTGTCTGAAATACACCTGGTGCAACTAACAGTAGGTTAGACTGCATTTCACATTGTATAGCTTGCTAGAGATCACCCAGCATGCCCCATGATTACCACTACAGCTTTTGAAACATACTGTGAAATATTATGACACAAGCAAACACCCTAATACTGGGTGACTTACACTACCCTGCCATTAACTGGGAAAGCTACTTGTGTACCAACACATGTGCCCAATGGTTCTTGGAAGTCATAATTCCCAATGCCCTGGATCAAGTAACCCATACTCCCACCAGGGGCTCAAATATCCTAGACCTGGTTATTACCAACATGGGAAATCAATGCTCCACACCTATGGTCACCCCATTGGTGGTCAGGTCTGCCCATGAGCTAATCACCCTTAACATCAACATCCCTCCCCCACACCCCAGTAAGGAAATCTCTGTAACACACATCTCCAAAGCCAATGTCATGCTACACATGTCAGACGTGACTAACATCATGACACCCATGCAGATGGGAACTGAAAAGATGACTGCTGAATCATACATGAAGGCACTGTATGAGTACATCCACTCGTGCATGAATCGTGCCTTCCAATATAGAACCAAGATGCTCCCCACCAAGAAAAGGAATCCAATGTGATGGCCCCCTGCCATAAACATATTGTACAACAAAAGGAGGAAATTGTTGCAGAAGAGGGGGAATTTCTAGGATGAAAAATACTCCCTTACCAGCTACAGTAAGAGACAGAAATCCCTCATAACATCCACCAAAGCAAGTTACGAATATAACATAATATAGCCAAAGATGCCAAAGACAACTGCAAGCCATTCCATAGCTATGTGAAGAATCTACATGGCAATGCTCAGACCTGCTGTGAGCTACAACAGGATGGTATTAAATATACTGCTCCCAGGGATATTGCCAATATCCTGGCAGATTGATTCAGGGCCAACTGCACCCCCCATCTCAACACAGAACATTTCCCATATTCCGGTAATAATGACCACATAGGTAAAAAACACACTTTCCAGAGCTATGATAACAGCAGCCATGGGACCAGTCAACATCCTGGGCTGTGTACTACATGAGCTACAAACTGAACTGGCACCTCACCGATGTCTAATCATATCCACACCTCAGGCTTCATGCCCCCTGTGTGGCGCACAGCTACAGTTATCCCAGTCCACAAGTGGGGATCCACCTTGGATCCTGGGAACTACAGCCCCAGCAGTATGACGTGCCTGATCTGCAAGGCCATGGAATGTATTATCATGGAAATTAAAACAAAGACATTGGCAACCTGCAAACATTGGACCCTAACCAGGTTGGGTTTGTAAAGAGCCGATCATGTCACCTGAACCTGAATGACAACTGTGAATCTGTCTCCAGAGCTGTGGATGAGGGTAAGGTGGTTCACACAGCCAATCTGGACCTCACCAAGGCCTTTGACACTATCCCCCAGTCTGGAATCATAGATAAATGTATCAAGCTGGCCATTAATTCCTATGTTGCCCAATGGGCTGCCAACTGCTGTACTGACAGAACCCACACTGTAAATGTAGGTGACACCAACCCCAGCCCCAGACAAGTGACAGTTGGAGTACCTTTGGGTTCAGTCCTGGCACTTCCCTTGTTTGGCATCTACTACTCTGAAGTACAGTCCAACAGTATGGGACACTGGCAAACAAAGGTTGCAGAAGACTACACACTGGGAGCCAATATTGAATCCCCACACGATGTGGATATTCTACAGAAGGGCCTTATAGAAAGACATGCTTAGTGCCTGAGCCATGGCCTCAAGATCATCGTCAAGAAATATATAGTCATCTCAACTGGGAAGGGACATGTACCTGTGAAGTACCACATAGGTGGCAGTACACTAAACACCTAAAGTGTGATAACAGACTTAGGGACACAGGTGGACAGTGGTCTCACCTTTGATAACCACATCACCACAACAGTCAGGAAAAACACCTATGTGGCACACCTACCACTAAGGGATTTACATCCAGGAAAAGGAGGCCATTGTCCACTGTAGTCATCTCTCAGTAGACGCAGTACATAATACAATGGCCCATTACATATGTACCTCACAAGACATCTGCAACAACTAGAGAGGCTGCAGACATACCTCATGAAATGAATCACAGGCCTAAACCAAATGCCCTATGCTGACCATCTGACAATCATCCAGCTATACTATGTCACATATTGTGTTCTCAGAGGCAATCTCTGCTAAACATACCATGCCATGTCAAACCCACAGCTGTCGGACATGCTACACTTAAAAAATTCCAAACCCTCACAGCCACATGCTCCAGAGATCCAAATCTTGTCATCACACTGAACAATACATGCTGGACGGATGTGTTCCTGACCCAGAGACTCCCTACACTCTGGAATAGACTGCCCATACATGTCAAGCAGAATGCCTGTTTGGTCCTCTTTAAAAGGAACCTGGACGATTGGATGGGAGATGGGAAATTTACCCCGGGGATCATGGCAGCTGCCCTGCTAGACAGGGGTGCAGGGAAGTAAATATTGTGGGAAGTGATAGCCAGGGAATTGTCATGTCTAGGCATGTATAGGCCCTAGGGCTGATAGCCTAGTATCAGCGTATGACCCTATGAACCTATGAACTACACTTTCCATTGCCCAACCTTGGCAAGGTTGCTTATGTCATTCACTTTGAAATACACCTTTGGTGAAGGGGTAGCTGAGTAATCTCTGTGGTGTGTCCTATAACTGCATAATCCTGTAATGTGATATACTAGTTAGGTAGGAGGTCTATTCCCAGACATGGCATATGTGGATGTTTGTGTGTGCATTTGTTTGTCTATGCAGGGAGCAATGCTTCTGCGGCCAGTCACAGTCACTACAACCACTATTGCCCTTCTTTGGTAAGCCTGCTGATGTCATTTGCTTTGAAATACACCTTTGGGGAAAGGGTAGCCCAATAATCTCCATGGCACATCCTATAACTGCATAACACTGAAGTGTAATGTACTAGTTCTCTTCCCAAACACAGCAAGTGTGGATGTTTGTCTGTGTAGGGGACATTGCTTTTGAGGCCAGTCACAGTCACTACAACCTCCATTGCCCTTATTTGGCTAGCTTGCTGATGTCATTCACTTTGAATTACACCTTTGGGGAAAAAATAGCCCAGTAATCTCCATGGTGCATCATATAACTGCGTAATGCAATAGTATGATATACCTAGTTAGGTAGGAGTTCTATTCACAGACATGACAAGTGTGGATGTTTGTCTATGTAGGGAGCAATGCTTCTGAAGCTAGTCACAGTCACTACAACCTCCATTGCCCTTCGTTGGCAAGCCTGCTGATGTCATTCACTTTAAATACACCTTTGGGGAAGAAGTAGCCCAGTAATCTCAGTGGCACATCCTATAACTGCATAATGCTGTAGTGTGATGTACTAGTTAGGTAAAAGTTTTAATCCCAGACATGACAACTGTGAGACTTGATGTGTGTTTGTCATTCATATCCTGTGTGGAAGTGGCTGTGAATGTGAAACAACTGGACTCATTGTGGAGTGGGTTTTGCAAATGTCTTATATGGTGGGCCTATTATATGTCGCAATATCCACCTAACAAGGATAACAGATATCAAACAGCAGAGAGGCTGGGGTAGGCAATCCATATCCCTACATGTGACATCAAGGCCTAGTGAACAATTTAGGCAACTCTTGTATTACCCAGAGAACACTCTCAACCCATGTCTCATACACAGACACACTCGGCTAGGCAACAACCACTATGTTGGTAGTTCCCTGCATATTGCCCATAGTTAGTAACCATGGTGTGATTGCTGTGGACTACAGAGGCCATCGCACCCTGTCCCATCCCTACAATAGGCCCATTATTGCATACACTGCTCCTTCACTATGTTTCCCACTAGACGCCTGCAACAACTGTAGTGCCAGCAAATGTAACCCACAAAGGACATACCATGCCTTATACACATGTCCGGTATGAACAGATGCCACTGACACCAAGGAAAACCTGTATCATGCTGTCAATGTAGGTACAGGGTCAACCTGGTGTCCATTGTCAGTTCTCACCACATGAGGCCAGGAATGTCACTTCTGATGATAACAATCTATGTACCCAGCATGCCTCAGACACACCGGGTACACTCCCACATGTCACAGAACATGCATATGGGATGTGTGCACATCCCAGACACCGTCCATGTCATGGACTACAGAACACATACAAGGCAAGCATTGCACAGCACTGGCCACCCACAATAGTAACCCAAATGACTGGATGGTGAACACAATACCCACATGTGTGGGCCAATCCAGACACTACATCCCTGAGCCACACATCAGACCTTTGTCATCTGGCCTGATGCCAAGGTATACCCTTTACCTAGCCTTGTACAGCCTTCTGGCACAGTCAACCACTACACACCTGTGAAGCAATGCACTCATGCTTGTCAGTACTGGCAACCTGTGTCTGTGTGTGTGTGTGTGTGTGTGTGTGTGTGTGTGTGTGTGTGTGTGTGTGTGTGTGTGTGTGTGTGTGTGTTCGGAGTATAATGATTTGGACACCATTCACACTCACTACACCTCTCATTGGCCTATTGAAGCATGCCTTCTAATGTCAGACATCCTGGCATACCCTTTGCCCATATATCATCCTGATAACCGCTGTGGTGCATGTGATACCTGTGTTTAAATGTATTGTGGCAAACTAGCTAGTTAGGAAGTCTAAGCCTGACCCTGCCAACTGTGATAATGTGTGTGAGTCCCTGAGAGAGTGTGGCTGTGTCGACCTTGGCACCTGTTTATGTGGACAGGTACATGTACTACACCTACCTTATCCCTCTTTTATCAATGTTGCAGATGTAGTAACCAGTGAATATCCCTTTGGACAACTTCCCAATATATAAGCTCTGTGGTGCATGCAATGACTGCATAGACATGCGATAGCAATACATAGTCAGGCAGGGGTTTGAAACCCTGTACTGGTAATTGTGTAGCACAAACATGCTTAGGTTTACTCTCCCACACCCCTCCCTGTCTTACTTTGTCTCTGTCTGTCTCTCTCACCCCCTCTCTGGTGGATGTGAAGAAGTGCACCCACTTTGCTTAAGCAGCAACTTGTATTTTGTAAGGGATGCTCATGATCAGCTGATGGCCTCTGCATGAATTACAGTCCCCCACTAGCTGATTGCATGTGGGACAGCTGTGGTAACATTCCCATAGCCAATTTCATGGAAACACACTCCTATAACTAGAAACATTGTGTGGGTGTTGGCCTTTTTCATTCACTGTGAGCAGGACCTAATGTCGGTGTTTGGCAAACAGCAGCACAGATGGTAGTGAGATATACCTCTAACAACATACACTGTGGAGACAGGCCAACAAACAGGAGGGGGATGTTCCAGACATGACTACAGAATGTAAGTGTGGCTCTTCTGCCTTTGGAGTAATGTTGGTTTAACAGGGTTTGTGTGGATATGGCTGGTCTACATGATTTAATACCTGTCATGACAGTGTTATGTGATTGAGGAAACACCCACATATAGGGTTATCTGCAGACTGGCCAGTGTTTGGAGTCTTATGTGTCTTGTGTTACTCACAGTTCACCTATCTTAGTACTGCAGAAGCATAGTCTGAGGATTGCAGTCAGTACATGGTGACAGCCATGAGAGTTACTGACTTCATATCCCTCGTAGGACATATGTCACAACAAACCCTGTTACAATAGTAAATGTCTGCAGGTATCTCAACAACATGTTAATATTGACCTAATGTTTGTCTCCAGCCACAAATCTGTCAACCTTTGTACATATGTAATGCAGTAAGAGGTGCATATGTTCTGTACAACATTATGTATTGACATCATACCTGATTGCAAGCCAGTCAGACATCAGACTGCTAGACATGTTATGTATAGCAGGGGTTATTTCTGAGGACATAACCTGGGCATTCTATGGTTGTGTGTACAGTAGTGGGGTCTGTGTACTTATGGTGATCGTCAACAGTATGTGTATTGCGAATACATACCTTGGCCTGTGTACAGACTGTGATAGATGTCATTGTTCTTGGTCCTGTTCTATCTCATGTTACATGCTGCTCCAGTGTATGGTACCCTATTGGCTCACATGTTTGTAAGGCCAAACACACATGTGTCCCATACCACAGGCAGGCATTGGACCACACTGTGTCATGCCCAGTATATGTAGGGTTAGTGTGTGAGTGGCACATATGAGGATGGTGTTGATCAGGCAGTCCATATAGTGTAATATTAAGCTTGTGTACCATATGTGGCTGGGGCTGTCTTCACATTGGTTGTGGGTATGCACTTTCACACAGGTGTCTGTTACTATGTATATATCCATATCCTTGTCATATGTATACATTACTGTTTTGTATACCTTCCCAGATGTATCATACCATATGTATCTGATATGTGTATATTTAGATATGACAACATATGTGATGCAACAGTAATATCACTAACATGCAGTATACAATTGTAGAAGTCACAGCAATTGTTCAATACTATTCAATATGTTTACTGACAGATGTATTGGAAAAACAACTGTCAGCTTTCATGGTGTAGTGGTTAACCCTTGTGACTATAGTGTACAGGGTCCCAGGTTCAAAACCTGCAAGGGCTGTTTATTTTGTTGCTGGGCAGAACAGGGCTGGTGGATACAAAGTGGTTAAGGCAGTTTTGTGCAGCTTTAAGACTGTTTGGGCAGGTTTGGGTGAAGCTAAGCGGTGCTAAGCTATGGTTAAACGTACAGGCACTTGCACCATGTAGGCTTCACTTACCAGTGCACAAATCTGGTTAGCTGTTATATTGCAGCAATGCTGACACCTGCTAAGCATGGCTCAGCCCTGGTAACCTGTGCTCACATCCCATTTGGATAACATAGCAGGGTAATGACATCTGTAATAGGTGTATGTAATGCCATGTACCTAACATGCCTCTATGTGCTGTCAGTACAGTAGCAAGGGGTGTGACTCCCCTGTCTGGGACACTTAAGTATATACGACCTGTACAACACTCTTATCCATGTGAATGTGTTACATATAAGGGTAGTATCCCAGGTTATGTCACACTGGCATGTAGTGTATCATGACGTTACTACTGTTGACAGTGCTTTCCCAAGCAAAATTAGATTGCTAATTGTAGTACTGGCAACAAACATCCCTGCAGGCATAGATGGAATCTGAGTCCTCACTGTTGTGTTCCTGGTGTGTGAGCTGTGTCACATTACATATTTTCTACTGGATAATGATCTGACATGTGGAAATTAACTGTAGACTACTGTCTGTATAGCACATGTCAGTGAGGGCTGCCAACATGTAGTAATGGCATATGTATCGGTGTCAGATGTTCATCTGTCAACACATTCATCCTACTGCATAGCTAGTTGGTGAGCTGATGTCTGTCAGTCTCTGTACAGATGTGCAGATGTCAGGTATCCAGCTTGGATACATACAGGCAACCTATGCTTGACTTACACTGACATGTCTGCCCAGCTGTGTTATAACTGGCACAGCTAAGACACAACACCCTGTATGCACAACATGCCATGGGTACCTCCACTACACTACCACAGTCAACAGAACATGCCTGGGTACAGGTATCCAACACATACACTAACCTTATTTTGTAATACATGTTGCATACATGTGAACTGGAGCACCTCACCAGCCATTTGCAGTAGGCACCCAGAGGATTGGCTGATGCATGTCACTCTCACCCTGAGGGTCACCACAGTGGTGTCTGTAGATTGATTGCCTGATGGCACATGGCAGGTGGCATGATACCACTGTACACCCATACCCTACACTTCCAATCTCTCCATGGACAATAGCCAGGTACACACCTATGAACACCTGCAGTGATGCACCCCAGTACTGACAAATGTGTATGTGTGCATTACTGAGGATATCACTGTCTGTGTGTTAATAGACCTGTAGTTGGTAATACCCTGACACCCTTCACACCCACTGCAACACTCATTGCCATAGTTAGACGTGGCTGCTGCTGTACCAGTCATTACATGTACCTTGTTACGCTCATCTCCCTAAAGGCTACCTGAGCCTTGCAGTACCAGCACAACACTGTTGTACAAATGGGTTGATAGGATTGCGATACCCACTGAGTTCTGGCAAGTGTGTGTACGTATGCATGTGTGTGTATATATATATATAGGGTACAGTATTCTGAGGCCATATACTCCTATTACAATACACATTCCCACACAGTATTAGGGATAGTGATGTTGCTGCCCATAGGAGAGGCATGACAATGTATCACTCTACTATGCGTGTGGCATATGCTATAGATGCATATCCCTGTAGTAGCACTCTTGGGCTAGACAAAGGGTTGTATTGCAGTCCTGGTCAATGTGTGATGGTGGGTATGTCAGACTGTCATCAATGGTTCCAGTTCGTACAATATTTACAGTGGGGTGTGGGTGCTGGGTATACTGTCATTACATCATGGTACCCCCGGTATATGTCCCATGTACCACTGTATGGTGACCACTATCACCATCAGCCATACAGGTAATTGATAACACTATCCAGCCCAGTTATGCATGTGCTGTGTGCAGCCTACCTGTAACACACTGGACACACTGACAGGTTAGCACTGATACGGCAAGGTCTCATGGATGTGTGACTGACTGTTATGTGTTTGTTAATGTGTATATGATGGTATGTCACACTATGTATTGTCCATATACAACCATTACATCCCCCATTACCATACTGTGCATGCCTGAGGATGTTCTGCATGTAAAATGTAACCTGGGACTCACCTCATCCTATACGCTGTGTGGTGTGTGCAATTAAACCCACACACATCAGTAGCACTACATACCTCAGTAGGGGTCTAGTCCCAGTATTGCCAAGTAAGAGTGTGCATGTATATGGTGGGATCTACTTCAGGTTGCTGAATATACATGTCCCAGGGGGGTCATCTGTCCATGTGGCACAGGCAGTGACTGTTATACAGACCTGTGACATGTGTTCAACTGTACCCAGGATATGGCATAGCCATGGTGTCACCACAGTGGCATACCCCTTGCGAGATATGACAGCAGACCACCCTCCTGCTGACACATGTACACCTACAATATAAATGGATAACATTATGGAGACCACAATCACTCAGTGTTACTAACAGCTATAATACATCATGGCTGGACAGCTACACTACCTGACATGTAAGCATTAAACATTACTGCTGACAACATGTTACACAGCAGTACATTGGTACACTGTAGTACAGTCATTGTGTGCATCAGAACCATATTAGCCTGTCCCTGCATCAATGTTATGGATGACAGGGATGTGGCACAGGTATCATCATATGCACAGGATGTGTTGGTTTGCCAGAGACCTAGGGTGGGCCATAAATTTGATACTATGTGTGTGAGTGAGGGGTGTAAGTTACTAATATGGCTGCGGTGATGTGGTGTGTGTAGGTATGGGGTTCCCCTAGGTGTGTTTGCATTGTGTGTGGGTATGCATACACACAGTTCTGCCATGTGGCTGCCCTATACAGGTGTTTCTTGGACAGCTGCAGACCATACCTGGCAGGGTGTGCAGTTCACCTCCTCCAGTCATGGACCCATGAACTCTGCCTGTCAGGGGTACCACAGGCACATCCAGGTACAAGCCTCGATATGCTACTCTCCTCTAATGATGACATGTGTCCGCTGGAACCAGGTCACTCCTGGGACTGGCCAGGGCCACGTGCACATGGCCTGCTGTGGTGTGGTGTGGACAGCACCCCCTGCAGTGCTGGGGCTGGTATTGCCACTATGGGAGCGGCTTGGTGTCCTTGCATGTCTACGTCAACCAACAGATGTTACTCATCTGAAGGAATGGGGGTGCTGTAGGGGTGACATTTCCAGAGCTTGGTGCAGAAAGCAAAGGCGAACGTTCATCCATACCATCAGATGAGTAGCCCTAGAGGGAAATAGATTTCGTGTCTTAGTTTATACTGTTGGACTGTTTCCTGCACTTTTGAACCAACAGATGTTGGTGTTGCTGGCCTACATCCACATGGCCATCGCCCCACTCCCACCACATGCTCTAGCACGGACAATCCACGGTCGATGAGGCCCACCATCTCACCCAACCGTCTATCCATGACGTATGTATAATCACAGAGGGCACCTGCAAGATCATGGATGTTGTCACTTACAGATGAAAAAGCAGTCCTCTGCAGCCTCAGACCCTGTCTGGTGTACAGTTCCATATGTGCCTGCACCCCCATGACAGCCTGAAACATGCATCTGGTGGTACCAGATATGGCACTTCTGCCAGGGGCACAATGACCAGCGGCCCTCCCACAAGCACCCCGGTACATCTGCCTATGTGGTACCCTGCCGGACATCCGGCTATGCCTGCTGTGTCCAGACACAGCAGCCATAGATGCCACACTGTCCTGTGCACTGCCACTAACCTCCAACTGTCCCTCTGCTATGGCCACTGGTGATGGGGTATCTATAGGGCCTCTGACAACCCCACCTGTGCCTCAACACACCTATCCTCATTTTCAGTGTCTGTATGGACACCAACATCAGATTGCATGCAGGAGGGACCCTGACCCACCTCGCCACCTGTGAGGGGTAAACAAGAAACGCACTTTAAGACCTGTACGGTATTGCTTAACAGTACGCACACACACACACACACACACACACACACACACACACACACACACACACACACACACACACACACAAACCCTGACATTCCACCATAATACCTACCCTTCCCAGAGTTTACAGACTGTTTCAAGTTTATTCACATAAGTTCCCCATCCTGCATCACACTTGGAAACTTGCACTCATTAATACCAATCATTAATGTATCATTCTTCTAATTGCCTAGACAAGTGATCACAAAACATGACCTGTTACTCCATTACCTCTTTGACTTGATTGGTGTAGGTTTTACAAGGAATCAGTGCTGTCATCCAGTGTTCACCCTGGGTATGTCCGGAGATCGTGAGCATGGCCCCCATATGTTAGGTGCTACTACGGTCACTCAATAATGTCATGCACTGGAGTGCCATACTTAACTATTGCTCAGTAGATGCAAGTTCAGTTGCTCAATCACTTTATTATGTGGACAACAGTAATATTTGGATACACTCACTGGTGTTGTCTAGTAATTCCCCAATGCATCTGTAGTGCTGCATATGTGGGTAGTCTTTCACCTGTCTGCTGATTGCAATTTTAACAGTATACCTGGTGTCTAGTTTCCCTCACAATGCATGTTCCATGGTACAGACCTTATACTATCAGCTGTCCTGAGATTAAATATCAGACAAGTATTCCTGGTGTCTCGTGTCAGTCCCTGTCCATGTACTGCATGATTTCCAAAGGGAAGTACTGACATGTGAACAACTCCACAATCACACATGTGCATACATGGACACCCACACAAACACACACACACACATCCTACATGCATCAACCCCCCTCCACTCCACCAGATTGTACTTACAGACAAAATAACCCCCCCCCCACACACACACACACACACACTTACAGGTGATGTTGCACAAAGATAGTACACACAGACCTCCCATTACTCATCTGTCAACATGCATAACATATGGTACTCAACAGCATGCAGTGCAGCTATAGTCAATCCATGCTAGCAACAATATACATGTGTGTGATGTATGGCCTGTGTTAGTAGGTGATTCCCCTTCCCCTGGAAAACACTGCACCCATGTACACAGTATTGCTGTGCAAATGTATATTACTGTGTAAGTTATGTCTGCTCTAATGCTCACAGCCCCTATGTGTTTGTCCGACACATACCTGGGATGATATGTGGACAGATGTCATTTGTGAATGCCTGATGTCTGATTTACAGATGTCATCATCAGCGGTGCATGTATGGCCAATACGATACTATTACACTGACAACCGTCAAACCTTACCGTGGCTATTGAGAGTGTACACACCCTTATTGATATGACGCCCTCTTCCTTGATATGCCATGGGACAACATTACTGCATATGTTAACATTACATGAGCCTAATATGTGACATATGTCCTGTACAATCAAATGCAGTGTCAAACAAATGTGTTAGTTATGCTGATGCAAATTGAGATGCATACACTTTGTCGGTGCATATGTGTGCACGCCCTTATCATGACAGTTTGTTGCACCTACTGTTATGTGTACTACAGCAGTCAATATTCCTGGCAGGGGTATACTAGCATGGGCCATCTGCATTTGCCAGTATATGGTCAGTCTGCCCTACACATGTCCCCCAACTTTGCATGATTGCAAGGTCTACTCATGTGCACATCCCTTGGATTTCACACACTGCTATCACTATTGCTGTGGAGTCAGGGTTACATCTGCCACAGTTCCTGCATGCAGATACAGCCATTTGTAGCATCCTTTGTTTCCCTGCTGCAGTGCACTGGTGTGTCATGATGACACCCCCTCCCACCTTCAGCCGTTTTGCAGATGCTTGACAACTATGGCCTACACATGTGTGTCAGTTTGCAGTATCCTAAACACTGAACACCATGTGTAACAGCCTAGTCCCAGCTAATGAATGGCAGACATACAGGTGTACCCTGGAATCGGCATGGTACAGATGAGGATGGTGGGCCTGAGATGGGGTGAGGTGTTGGTTGTGCAGCACATGTATCTTAGGTGATACTGTCTGTAGGTTTGTAACGTGGTCATGGTACACTAGTACACATTGCAACACATTTTTTGGGGCCTCTTCCGTTATGCCTACACTACCTGTAGAGAGGCCTGGCTGATGTTTCCTGTGGTACAACTGTCACATCTGATTACCCTATCCCATAGGCCACACGTTTGCAGAGTCCAGGCAATTGCTGACACGGGTACTGCACAGCCAATATTTGCTAGACATTCGTGCAATCCCCTCAGTGTTGTGGCATGTTACTAGGCAGCCCACATGACCAGTTTGCTACATGTGACATCATCTGTCTTGGATGACCATCTGTTTATTTCCTACATCATTCCTGTCCCATACATCCTTGCCACATAAATGACTGCCTGCACTGTTTGTCATGGTATATGCAGTGGTGAGGTATGGCTACATGTCCAGCTCATGGGTGCTACCTGTTGGGTATGGGGCCCATGCCATGTCATGTAAGTTGTGTGCAAGCCATGGCTGCCTCTGTTGCAGGTAAGTGTGCACATTTGATGGATAAACGTCTTGGACAGAAGACCGATACTTGGAGTGACATTGGGGATGTGTACTTGCTGGAAGGTGCATTTCCATGACAAATGCATGCAGTCAGTATCTTAACAGCTATTTCCTCTATATTTTATTTGGAGTGTGTGCACAAATATGCTTCCAGTGTTTGTGAAGGTATGTATTCCTCATATTTTCTGCCCTAACCTACGATTCCATATTACAGACTCATTGCTCATGTTGGGACCACATTGCAGGTTTTAAGGGTTGTGGACCGCAGTATTATGATATGCCATAGTGTAGATCTGAAACAGTTGCCATTGTAATACTGGTATATACACTATTGTAGCACTGTATAAGGGTGATGTTTCACACATGTCCCTACTGTAGGCCACTTGTCCCACCATTATGTTCATCTCTGTGGACACATTTTGTAATGGCAGGATGTTAGTTATATTGCAGGAGTCTGACATACCCTTCAGATACATGGTCACCACTGTGATGCAGTGCAGTTAACAGCAACAATACGTGACCTTGTACAGCATGCATTATGGGTAGGTGTGTTAAATGTGTGCATGGAATATACAATAGCCATAACATGACTGGTATATTGGCAAGCCTGAACAAAAAACATACTCACCAGCTACAAGCTGCTGCCTTGGAGGTATACCAGAGGGACCTACATAAGTGTATGAGAGATGTGATCTCAGTAGCCACAGCAGGGGCATTGGTACAGGGTGGGTGCAGCATTACAGTAAATCAAGAGTACAGGCCCACAATACTACAGCTTATGTACATCTGTTAACAGACTATATATATATATATATATATATATATATATATATATATATATATATATATATATATATATATATATATGTCATCTCACATATGCATGATCTACCTGTGCAGATGCAGATGGATACTCAACAGTGGTCTACTGATGTGCCCTGTGGCCTTACCTGCATGCTCCTCTACCGGTGTCTGGGTAGCACCCACCTCCACTATTGTTGTTGTGTGTGCGGGTGGGCAGGTGCCACGAGGTTGGCAAGGAGATCCTCAACATGTGTCGGGGGGATGGATGGCAAGACCCCCTCTGTTGCAAGGTGATACCCCTGGACTGCAGCAGCACGCCGATGGACACTGTGAAGTAGGTCACAACAATGATGCCGGACCTGCTCATAACTGTGGTTATGCAGGCCGACATAATTTATGCTGTGGACAAGATCGTTCCACAGGGCAGTCAACTCTTGCTGCTCATGGGCTGTTCTGCTGAACAACACCTGGTAGTGCTGCACCAGGTGTGTGATAATTACCTCATTTTCATCTGCTGTATAGACAGGGAGCCTCTCAAGCGACACCTTGCCTGAAGACATAAGGATGGAAGCAGGTCTCAGCAACTCATTCAGCAAGGTTACCATAGTTCTTAATACTCATCTCTGTCTCCCCCCACCATATCTGCAACAACAATCTGATCACACAACACAATAGGTATGTCTACAGAATACCTACCATTGGGACATATATCGTATTGTACCACACTTTGTGCTATGTGTTTGTAGTCATGTTGAAAAGAAAAAAAGCAAACTCCACAACGCTGAATAAATTTAATAGAAATAAAACAAAGCTTTCAGATGATGTCCTTCTTCAATGTTTATAAAATTTCACAAAAACAGTGTTTCTTTTATATATTAAAAATCTCATCATATGACACAGCTCAAACCTATCACAAAACATCAATTAAAAAAACAATTAAGAAGCTTAAAATTTAATGCAACATTCTCAAAAAGGTATATATATATATATACACACACACACACACACACACACACACACACACACACACACACACACACACACACACACACATATACATATATATATATATATATATATATATATATATATATATACACACACACACACACACACACACACACACATATATATATATACATACACACACACACATATACATATATATCTATATATATATATATATATATATATATATATATATATATATATATATATATACATACATACACACACACATATATATATATATATATATATATATATATATATATATATATATATATGAATATATATGCACACATCAATAATAACACTAATATTATAATAGCTCCAGTTTTCTACTGTAATTTTTGTTGCTCAGTTTTTAATATTGGTTTCAATGTTACTTGTTTACTTAAACCAGGGTAAATAGCCTGTAATCGAATAATCCATTTATACTCTTTTTGTATCTAACTTATTAACCAAATCACGTCGTCTAATACTTGGTGACAATGTATCCATAACTCGAAAGAAACACTGATGGGAATCATTAGTTTCCTGTACATGCTAGGCCAAAGAGTTTGTGATTACGTTTTTACTTATATCTGACCTATGTTCACAAAGAGTTTGTGATTACGTTTTTACTTATATCTGACCTATGTTCACAAAGAGTTTGTGATTACGTTTTTACTTATATCTGACCTATGTTCACAAAGAGTTTGTGATTACGCTTTTACTTATATCTGACCTATGTTCACAAAGAGTTTGTCATTACGTTTTAACTTATATCTCACCTATCTTCACAAAGAGTTTTTGATTACGTTTTTACTTATATCTCAGGTATGTTCACAAAGAGTTTGTGATTACGCTTTTACTTATATCTGACCTATGTTCACAAAGAGTTTGTGATTACGCTTTTACTTATATCTGACCTATGTTCACAAAGAGTTTGTGATTACGCTTTTACTTATATCTGACCTATGTTCACAAAGAGTTTGTGATTACGTTTTACTTATATCTGACCTATGTTCACAAAGAGTTTGTGATTACGTTTTACTTATATCTGACCTATGTTCACAAAGAGTTTGTGATTACGTTTTACTTATATCTGACCTATGTTCACAAAGAGTTTGTGATTACGTTTTTACTTATATCTGACCTATGTTCACAAAGAGTTTGTGATTACGTTTTTACTTATATCTGACCTATGTTCACAAAGAGTTTGTGATTACGTTTGTACTTATATCTGACCTATGTTCACAAAGAGTTTGTGATTACGTTTTTACTTATATCTGACCTATGTTCACAAAGAGTTTGTGATTACGTTTTTACTTATATCTGACCTATGTTCACAAAGAGTTTGTGATTACGTTTTTACTTATATCTGACCTATGTTCAATAATTTTATCATGTAACCTTCTTGTAGATTTCCCAACATAAAAACATGAACAGTGCTGGTATGTGGCCAGATAAATCACATAGGAAGTATTACAGGTAGCTGTACAATAGAATATGAATCTCTTTCCATTTAAGGGTTGTACAAATTCAGTAGACTGAATAATACTAGAAGAACAACAACAGTTATGACAAGGAAAAGTACCTTTCCTTTTATAAGCAATATGACACCTGTTATTAAAGGCTATACTCCACTTCATCATCTGGCTCACCTTTTTGGTATATTTGTAGCCATGTTCCCTGTGGGGACACTATCATTGCTGGCTTGATACAGACAATGTCACCAGCATGCCATTGTAAGGGCCACTATGGTTCCATATATGCATGTGGTCTGTTTGCTATGTGATTGCTGCACATCTTTTATATGTTATTGGGGATATCTATGCATGCTGTTGGACATGATCTGGGAATGTGTGGACTATTACTACCCACATATGTTCTATAACACTGACACAATAGCATGTTTAGGGAACCGTTGCCAGCAGAACCACCTCTCCCCCATCATCTGGCCATGTTACCAGGCCACATCACATGTGGGACCCACCCTGGGGCCTCCTCATCTACTGGTCCTGCACTACTTTTAGGTAGAACCACCTCAGGGGATGGTGTTCCCCCTCCTGGAAGCAGACACAGACATGATCCTGTCACCAGACATCAGGTCCAGGGTCTGGTGCATAGGGAGCTCCACAGAGACTTAGGGGATGTGCTACAGCACCTTGTGGCCCTCAGTACACACTCACAGGGTCCACATGCTCTTCCTGCTCATCCTCCAGCCCAGGCACCTTCAGGACCATGAGGCTGCTGTTGTTACTGGCAATGGGTGGGGGCCTTGTTCCCATTGTTTCCATATGGGGGCTCATGGGGCTTCCACATCACAAACGACACTCGCCATCCAGTGTTTTTACCCACCACATGTGTCATATACCACCCCTGTAGGCTGTCTTCTCTATCTACCAACCCAACCCACCTCCACAAATATACCTGCTATCCTTCCCCAAATTCCCAGTACCACTTTCACAGACAAGGGCAATATGGTCCCAACAAAGGATTCACACATGACATAACCGTCCATGTTGCACACACTTACTGCTGTATACATATATATATATATATATATATATATATATATATATATATATATATATATATATGTGTGTGTGTGTGTGTGTGTATTGATATGCGTGATGTTCCGTCACACATAGCCTGCAGCACTGTGATACAAAACTAAGGGACATGTATTTATATACATATGTGTGTGTGTGTGTGTGTGTGTGTGTGTGTGTGTGTGTGTGTGTGTGTGTGTGTGTGTGTGTATGTGTGTGTGTGTGTGTGTGTGTGTATGTGTGTGTGTTTGTATATATGCAGACATACACACACACACACATATATATATATATATATATATATATATATATATATATATATATATATATATGTGTAGATATATATTATGAGTTTTAGAAAAATAGCTACCACCAAATGCAAGTCTCCAGGCCCAAGAAACAAATATAGACCAAATGTAAACAAACCAAAGAAGGACCAGGAACAGGCTGCAGATTCCAGTTTCAAAGTAGTTTATTCCAGAACAGACAACATCCAAACCCAAAGCAACACTAGCACTTTCATAGGTGTGTACCCCACTTCGTCAGGTGTAACAATGTTTCATTTAAGCATCATTTTATACTCTAGAAGTACTGCATAAACAGCCAGTGACTGGTCACATGATATTTTTACTTAAAGCCACATATACATTTCCTTAAAGAAAGTGGTACAAATATAAAAACATACAGTGGTGCTGTGGTAGCATTGAAACCTCACAGTTAGACGTTGCCCGTTCGATTCTCTGTTAGAGCATCTTCTGTGTGTCAACATGTGTGAATGGGCATTCCTTCATTGAAGGTTGTGCGTTAGGCCCGGCAAGCCAGCACGTAAACCTCTACTGCCAATCATTAGCAGACCGGAGTTCCGCTGTGGCGACCCCTAACCGGGAAAAGCCGAAATAGTAATGTATTGAAAATACACATGAAACTTAAAAGTATTAAAAAATATTTATATTAAAAAATGCATATATTAAAAACTAATACTTAAAGTATAAACACATATGAAAACGTTTTCATCGAAAAAGTGGTCTCCTCTTTAAAATAGGCTTTAGAGGTATATGGTCATTTAAACCATGCCCACAGTCTGCTTTCAGTCTAACAATCCATTTGGTTTCTAAGGCCTCAGTTTTATTGCGGACATCACCACCTCTGATATATTCATTAACCCTTCCTATCACAATAAACTTAAAAATATGTCCATTATCATTGTCACTGACATGCTTAGAAAGTGCACTAACTTTATCCCTTCTATTAATATGATAAATATGTTCCCTGATTCGATCTTTAAGTGCCCTATCAGTTTTCCCAACATAGAAATTAAAACATTTCAAGCAATGTGCAAGATATACCACATGTTTAGTATTACATGTAACAGAAATTTTAAAAGTGTATCCCCTTTTTTCATCTGGGTGCATAAATTTAGTACTGGTGTTTAAGTAACTACAATAATTACACCGTCCACGCATAGTTAAACATTCATACTCTAAAGCTTTAAATTCATTCCTTGGAAAACATAGCTTCCTTTTAAGGGACAGCTCATTCTTAAACAAAAACCTAGGTTCATGATCAATAACATTACTAATGTCTTTGTCTGAGGTTACAATACCCCAGTTTTTCTTTACTATACCCATATATTTATATACATCAGATGAGTAGTATAGGGGCATCTTAAGTTTCCTTGTAGTATTAATGTTTTTAATGTTACTAGAAGCACTTCTGTCTGAAAAATAAGGCTTTGCTACTGAATCTCTAAGTTTGGCCACTTCCTACACATTATTTTTTACCATCTTCTCATCATAATCTCTCTCTATTTAATAACATTGTCAGTGCAATCTATAAAGTCTGATTCCCTTCCATTGAGCCTAGAAGTTCTAAAAGCTTGATTTCTTACAACATTCTTAAAAATGTGCTGAGGGTGCATGCTGTCATGTGACAACAAAGTATTCACATGGAATGGTTTCTAGTATTGTTTTGTGTACAACCTGTTGGTGTCATCCCTCAGTATAAGGAAAGTATTACTTTTTTAGATTTGTGTCTCTTTGTGGATGAAAATAAGAGAGTTCAGTACAAACCTTTTCGTAAACCTACCTCAGTGAACAGTTTTTTGCATGCATCCAGCATGCATCCATCACATTTAATTCAGGCATTACCCTATGGAGAATTCAGGCATATTTGAGTGAATACATCTCAGGTACATCAGAAGGAGTCATTTTTGGATGAGATGGAATATAGAGGATATGGTAGAGAAATTTTGGAGATGGCTAGGAATAGGGTTTATGAAAGTTTTAATAGGATTTGGAGCAGAAGAGGGATGCCTAGTTTTGAAGCTAAGAAGGAAAATATATTTTATGTTGTGAAATATAAAGTTTTTTCTGACAATATTGTACATATAGTTAGAAAACTTTGGCCAATTATCAGTTCTGATGAATTTCTGAGCAGTAATTTCCCTAGCAAAATAATGTTTCCCTATGGTAGTTTTTTTAATTTGAAGGAACTATTAAATAGACCAATATTATTTCCAGAAATTAGTGTTAAACAGGGGGTTTTTCCTTGTGGAAATTGTAATTTTTGTCAGAGAATAAAGAATTTGTCAGGAACAATAATTAATGGTAGAAGATATTCAACAAAGGGAAAATATAATTGCAAATCTTGTGGGTAGTGTACATATTGGGTTGTGGATGTGATAGTACAAGATGGTACACAGGGCAAACAAAGAGGAAAGTCAGGATAAGAGTTAGAGAACATCTTTTAGATATTAGAAACAACAAAAGTAGCAACTCATTTTTCATCTGTTCATGGGGGTAATTGTTCTTCTTTATTTTTTAGTGTTTTGGCCCAGGTTGAGACCACAGGGGGTACATTTCACTCTAGGCTAAATTATTTAGAGACCACATTTATTTATAATAATGGCACCGTATATCCAGGTGGACTAAACCAAGAAGTGTCAATGAAATTTTAAAGCATGCACTTTTGTAGAGTAATAACAATTTTATTATGTGCTGTGTTAAATTTTGAGGAACACTTTCTTATTATGTTGGCTAAAATTTTCTTTAGACTCTGCTGTTTAAATTCACGTGTAACTTTTGTATGTATTTATAGTGCCTCATGTTTATTATGACTGAGGGAAGTGCAAGAATCATTATTGTTATTTTAAAGGGGGAAGGTATTATTTAGTGCTTGCAGTTTGTATTTGCATTTGTAATAGTCAATTAACTTATTGAGATAATTGTTTAATTATTTAATTGAAATTTTTTTTTTCGAATGAAATAGTATTTAAGAAGCTGGTGTATTACAAAGAAACATCCCTTGAAGGTGAAATGCCGAGGTATCAGGATTAAAGCAGACCTGGTGGTTCATGTACTTTGTGGAGTTTATGTTTTATTTGTACTGCATGATATGTTACTGATACCATCCTGACATCATACAGGTGGGATGGATTACTGTTAACATCTTGTGCCCATGTTGTGTAGGGTCCTGGATATGGGAATTGCAACAGTTGGTATTGTACTGCAGGGCAGATCTGTTTCGCTATTGGGGAGGGAGTGATATCAATACTTACAAGACACATTTAGCTTGGGCCCCCTCACCCAAATTAATGGTGCTTTGGTCATATATGTATTTGTTATGTTCTCTTTTATATCTATAGATATATGTATATATATATTTATATATATATATATATATATATATATATATCTGTCTCTCTCTCTCTCTCTCTATATATATATATATATAGTTCCACTTCTAGCCATCCAAATTTCAAAACATCAAACTTCTGATCATCGAGACCAGAACATTGAATTTTGAAACATCGAAGGTTACAAGTGTAACCAAAAAAAAACAAAAAAACAAAAATAAAAAGAAAAATAATTTTAACAATTATAAGCCCCCCTGCACCCCCCACACCCCCCTACTTTAATATTCCAACTCCGAGACCGCACTACAGTGGAGTAAAGGGAAATCTCCCATTTGGCACTATATGCAGAAGTGCTAAACGGGAGATTTTCCATACCCTATCTGTAGTGCCATCACACAGATGGCACATAGACACACACAGCATGCAGGCCACCTTGGTGCTCTGCAAAAACACAAAAATTCTCCCACCTACACTTACCTTTTTCTTCCCCTTCAAACCTTCAATGTTTTAAAACTCGATGTTCTGGTCTCGATGATCTGAACTTCGATGTTTTAAACGTTAGATGGTTTGAAGGGGAACCATATATATATATATATATATATATATATATATATATATATATATATATATATATATATATATATATATATATATATATATATATATATATATATATATATATATATATAGTATATATATATATATATATATATATATATATATATATATATATATATATATATATATATATAGACACATATATGTAGACATATATATCTATTGATGTTTGCATATGTGTATATATCTATATAGAGGCGATCTATGCCTGACGTACAAAGCCATGTCAAACCCAGAATTAATGGACATGCTCCACCTCAAAAAATCCAAGTCCCTTAGAGCTACACGCTCCAGGGACCTAAACCTCAGCACAAAAATAAATAGAACATGCTGGAGGGACAGATTCATTTCCCAGAGGCTCACCTCACTCTGGAATAGAATCCCAATTGATGTTAGACATAGCCCCTCGCTGAACCTCTTCAAGCGAAATTTGGATGCGTGGATGGGAAATCACAAATTCACCCCTGGGATCTCTCCTGTGTCCCTGCTAGACAGAGGCACAGTAAACTAATCTTAAAAGGGTACCTTCTGTGACCTACTTTACAGAGGCACAGTAGGCTAATCTAATAAGGAGGCGGAAGCCAAATACACTCTGGTAGGCTTATAAATGCCCTAGGGCAGATAGCCTAGTATCTACCTATGAACCTATGAACCTATGCATGCAAATTCTGGCCATTAAATCTGGCCTTAAAACAATAGCAATAATTCCTTCATCTAGACTGGTCGGAGCCATGTTTACATCAAAGGGTCACAACATGCTTTACTTGGTCAGCAGAGTGCACTGTTGTTACATTTTTTCCAGTTCCACATGTAACACTATTTTTACCATTTAAAACAACAAGCCTGTGGTTTACATTAATATTTACAAATGACAGAATTATCTATAAAATTCTATCTAGCTAGGCTGGCAGCCTTCACATATGCTGTCAGAAGTTAGTGAATTTCAACATTTGAATTCAACACTATTTTTTATCATTTTAGTTTGGATTTTCTGCTTTGCTTCAGTCAACAGTTCTACTGATTTTCAGATTTGCAGGCAACTGACATTCTTCTGTTACACATTTGTTAAGTTGCATTTTTTTTAATTCTTTGTGCTTGGTTTACCCCCTTCAAGCATTACAATTATAAACAGTTTGTCAGTCATTTTAATATTTATGATGTTTCTTTATGCGTAGACATCAGTGCATGGGTGGTCACTTCACTTATTTTCAAAATTCATATAAACAATTTTAACTCTAGCCCTGCATTTTTCAAATGGTAAATTTGCCTCCATGTGGTGACCCAGGCCTGTTTTCAGGGAAGGCCTATCCAACTCTGAAAATGTTATATACTTAAAACATTAACTATTAATCATTCATTTTATGCAGGGCCAGCCAGAATACAAGCTATATTGTATTAGATGGACAGGGAAGCAAAATTTTGGCGGGAGCCCTAAGGTGCATTTTTGATATCTAGTGGAGGTTCAGGGACTTTCTGAGGTATGAAGGAAGTCCAGTGTGAGAGTCCATGGGAATCTACTTATAAGGTTATTCAATTTCTAAAACTTGCAGTTTAAAATTGATCAGATACATTGGAATTTGATGATACAGCCACTGTTACATTTCAGATTCCACTTTTATCTTCATAAACCAATATCAGAGATTTCCTAGTTGTGTATTTACTGCATTAAAGCATATCTATTTATCTTTATATATGAGCTGTATGCTTACTTATCTTTGGTAGGAGGAAGGCTATCAGCAACTAAACATATTGTTAATAATCACAATTCAAAGATATACCTGTGGATTCACTAATCTTCCATGCAGAGCTAGCTTAGTCTGCATGGCAGCGACCATTTAGGAGCAGCACTGCAGCGTGCCATGCATATTAATGAAGGTGTGCTGCCTGAGCTCCTAAACGGACACAGAGCATGTATGAGTGCAGGGGGCATGTCTGAGAGCAGAGCTCTCAGAATATACATGCCCCTGCAATCAAGAACAGTAGTTTAGCAATAAGAATGAGCGAAACCACTCATAGGTGGTTGCATACCCCCAGCAACATTCCCCCAAGTTTATAAGAGCAATAGTTAAATAATAATAATATAAACAAGTTCATTTACTTATCAAACAGATAAAATTTAACCATAGGTGCGCGGGTTTACCCATTGCTTAGCTACGTATACTGCAGCTTAAATGGCACAAGCGGATAAATATCAAGATATATGCAAATGAAGCAGTACTGCAATAGTGTAATGGTCAGAGCATTCACTTTACAATCAGTCATTCCTGGTTCGAGTCTCACTCCAGTACATTCCATTTTCCATGTCAAATCACTTTATGAACAATAGTTTTTGTTGCATAACCTACTAAATAACATATATTTGTGAACTGGAGTACTGCATTAAATGCAGATGTGAGGTTTCATTATAATAATGTTGTAAAATCCACAGATAAACACAAGTGCCCCATACAGTATATGTACACATGAATCAGGGATATGAATCAAAGGTATAATATATAATGAATGATAAACCCACAGAGTGTCCAAATCCACCACCTTCCCAAGAACCATTTTTCATTTCTGTCTAAATTAGTGTGGGGATAAGTGGGAGTAAGCACTATTAAGCAATAGTAAGTGGGAGTAAGCATATTTAAGCAGTAGTAAGTGGGTTTAAGCCCATTTGTGTGGGGTAAGCAATGCGCACATAGGTTAAGCAATATTGAAGCTAACTCTTAGTAAGCATGTTTAACTGGAAGTTAGCTTTGCTTACCATTGTGCAAACCCACTTACAATTGCTTAAAAGTGCCTTAATCACTCTGTATGCAACAGCCGCTGTTCTGGCCAGAAACAAAATAAACAGCCCTTGCAGGTCTTGAACCCGGGACCCTGTACATTACAGTCACAGGAATTAACCACTAAGCCATCACAGCAGTGCATAAGATTAAGGTATCACCAAACAGATCCTCATTCTAGGAATATTACACTTAACATGTGAAAGGAATGTATATACAGTTTTATGTTGTATAACCTACTACATAACATAAATATGTGAACTGGAGTATTGCATTAAGTCCAGATGTGAGGTGTCATTGTGATAAAGTGTTGAAATCCTGTAATAAACACAAGGACCCCATACAGTGTACTTACACATGAATCATGGATACCAAACACATATATAACATGTAATGAATAATAAATCAATGCCAAACAGCAAATAGTATGCAAATTAAAATTTAAGCAACGCTAAGCTTCACATAGCCCTGCTTACTAGGTGTAAGCAATGTGTAGGCCAGCTAAATCAGTTTACCCATTGGTATACCCCTTTAAGCAATGTCAACCTTAGTTAAGCAGGTTTGTCCATAGCTTAGCATTTTCAAAATTGTCCAATCATGGCACAGTGCAGGAAACTGGCCCTATTTAAACCCAACAGGTGGGAATACATCTCATAACTGGTTGCAGCTTCCTCCTGTAGGCACTATGACTGGTGTGGGAGAGGGAGTGTGCTTTTGGGTGCAGCACTGGGGCATCCAGGAGTCCAAAGTCATGGCAGGACTCCTCGTTAAAGACCATGACCAGAGACTGCTGCAGGGCCAGTACCAGGGTTCCCAATATAAAGCAGAAGCCTGGGACTGTCTCCTCCATGACTTCATCAGTGCCACTGGCATATCTCAAACCAGTGAGCAGGTTAGGCATCACTATGCCAACCTGAAGCAAAGAAAGAAGGAGCTCCTGGATCAGTGGATCCAAGAGGCTAGGAGGATGGGGGATGTCCCAGATGTGTGTAAGTATCAGTCCACTACCTGTTTAATAATTGCCAGCTCAAGTATATTATGGATAGATATGGCTAAATATTCTTCTTATGTTTTTGACAGTGGCAGATGAGCGGGCTGCGAACCGGGAATCCCATGCCTGTAGATTGCAGAGGATGCGTCGCAAGGCAGGTTTGTAATACTCTTGCATGTACTGTCATAAAAAATAAATCTAAAAGTAGTAGTAAGTTAATTGCCAGTATAAAATCTGTATTGTTTAAGGCATGTACTGAATACACCAGAGAATATAGCAGGAAGAGTCTCATATAGTTGTATGTAAATAAAAGGTTAACAGCCTGACAATAAAGGTCTAACTGCTGGACTGCATGTGTTTACACTGATATCATATGGTAATGTAGAGTTGCAATCTCTTAATAGTACTGTTGTAATAAGCACTGTTACCCACACTGTGCTACATAAATAAAATGTGTAGGAATATAGGAATGTCAGCATATGACTGTTGTAATCACAAGAGGTCATATTGTACAACTGAGAGAGACTTAGACAGAAAACAGTGAAAAGACAGACAACATAATCCAAATAACACACTCAAATGAGATGTGAACTGTTATATTTTTAGTACACACAACCATGGTTCGAATCCTGGGAGTGGTAGTAAGCTGTATGCAGAATCATATCTCACAACTGTACAGATATGTCCAGAATGTCCAGCTAATTGTCCCATATCTGCTGCCTGTCACCCTGTTCCCCTAGCAAATCAGTGGGTTGATCCCAGATGTTTAGGCAGCAAATAATGACATACAACGTCAGACATCTATAAGAACAAACCTGTTACTTTAGCAACTCCCCAAAATGTTATGAGAGTAATAAGCCAAGTATGTCCCATCTCCACCCCCATGTTGTGAAGCTGTGACCAGAGTGTGTGCAGTAACAGAGTGAGACGTATGTGCACAATACTAATGTGGAATATGGTAATATGTGTGGCAACATCCAGGTAGTGCTAACAAACATTGCTCCCATAGGTCTGTCAGGTATGAAAACTGTGACTAGAAATAAAAGATTGAAATCCCGGACTGGTACTGTTTACTCTGGTACTGTATGGCATTGTTAGTGTTGCGGTTTTCAATAATAAGGTATTACACCTCACTGTCATCCACACTGTGCTACATATTAAAACTGTCTAGGAAACCCTTTATAAGAGTGTTATAATTACAGGGTCAGATTGTAAAACCATGGGAGACTTATAGACAGAAATTAGAAACGAGATATACAACAATATCTATAGAGATCACTCAACTGTGATGGACACTGTTTTATTTATAGCAGACACAGCCATGGGTCAAATCCTGGGAGTGGTAGTAAGCTGTATGCAGAATCATACTCCACAAGTGTACAGAATTGTCCAGAATGTCCAGTTAATTGGCCCATATCTGCTGGCTATTACCCTGTCCCCCTGGCATATCAGCGTGCTAATCTCTGACATGTAGGCAGCATTTAATGTCATATAACCGACTGTCAGGCCTGTACATATTTGGAAAATGTCAATGAAAACAAACCTGTCATTGCACAACTCACCAAAGGTTTATGAGGGCAATAGTCAAAATATGTCCCGGTTTCACCTGCATGTGGTCAAGACATGCTGAGAGTGTGTGCAATAAGAGATGGACAGGTATGTGCATAACATCAACCTGAAATCTGGGAATATGTGTAGAAACAGTCAGGTAGTGTTAACAAACAATACCTCAAAGGTTCATAGGTTCATAGGTAGGTAATAGACTATCAGCCCAAGGGCCTAAGTAAGCCTAGCCAATAAGGTTCCCTGGCTTACACCACCCAATAAAGTAATTTTCCTGTTCTCCTGCTGGGCAGAGCTACAGAAGTGATTCCCCGGGGTGTATTTCCTATTTCCCATCCACTTATCAAGATTTTTCTTGAAGAATGCTAATGAGGAACATTGCTTGACATAGATGGGTAGCTTGTTCCATAGTATGGGAAGTCTCTGGGACAGGAATCTATCCCTCCAGCATGTCCTGGTTATTGTGGTGACAAGGTTTAGGTAGGTAGAGCGTGTAGCTCGGAGGGATTGGGATTTCGTTAGGTGTAGCATGTCCAACAGCTCTGGGTTGACATAGATTTATATGTTAGGCAGAGATCACCTCGGAGTAGGTATATGCTACGGAGTAAAGCTGGAGTTTTTTGAGATGGCCAGTGTAGGTCATCTGTTTGAGGCCAGTAATCCTCTTTGTGAGGTACTTCTGTGGCCCTTCCAGCTGCTGCAGATGTCTTGTGAGGTACATGCCAAAAGGGGTGTTGTACTCTATAATGGGTCTAATGAGTGTCGAGCAGAGGGGAACAATGACTTCCTTTTTCCTGGATGAGAACCCTTTTGTGATGAGGTGTGCCAGGTAGAAGGATTTCCTGACTACTGTGGCTATGTGATTATCAAAGGAGAGACTACTGTCCAACTGGGTCCCCAGGTCTCTTATTACACATTCGGCGTTAAGTAGACTGCCGCCTATGTGGTAGTTCATGGGTACAGAGTTTTTACCAAAGGGGATGACAATGTACTTTTTGGCATTGATCTTGAGGCCATGGCTCTGACACCAGGCATCTGTCTCAGTGAGGGCCTTCTGTCAGATGTCCACATCATTTGGGGACACAACTATGCCTCCTACTTTGCAGTCATCTGTGAACTTCATTAGCCAAAGGCCTTCTGTGTTAGCCTGTACTTCAGAGAAGTAGATACCAAACAGGAGAGGTCCCGGACTGAACCCTGTGGTACTCAACTTGTCACTGGTTTGAAGTCAGATTTGGAGTCTGCAACTTTTACACTGTGGGTTCTGTCAGTGAGCCAGTTGGCAACTCATCTTGTGACATAGGGATTTATACCTAGTTTAGTGAGTTTAGCTATAATTCCAGAATGAGGGATGGTGTCAAAAGCCTTGGCGAGGTCAAGACAGGCTGTGTGAACCACTTTACCCTCGTCTACAGCTTTTGTGACTGCATCAAAGAAGTTGATCAGGTTCAGGAGACATGATCTGCCTTTCATAAACCCAAACTGGGTGGGGTCCAGAGTTTGGAGGTTACCAGTGACTTTGTTTATGAGTTGCATGATGATAGATTCCATGGCCTTACAGACCAGGCTCAACAGGCTAATAGGGCAATAGTTCCTGGGATCAGTGGTGGCTTCCCCTTTGTGGAGTGGGATAACTGTTGCTGTGCACCATTCAGTAGGCACAAAGCCTGATGTGAGACTATGATTGAACATGGTGCTTAGGAGGGAGACAGTTCATTCTGAAGTTCATGTAAAACACAGCCTGGGATGTTGTCCAGTCCCGTGGATGCTGTGTTTTTGGCTTTAGAGAGTGCAGCTTTTACCTGAATAGTTGTGATTACAGGGACTATGCATTCTTCCTGTATAGATATGGGTCCTTTAGGGGGTTAGAGGGAGGTAAAGGTAGCACTGAACCTATCTGCCAGAACGTTGGCAATATCAGTTGGTTCTGTAATTTTCATGCCGTTGTGCTGTAACTCAGAGCAGATATGGGTGTTGCCATTGAGATTCTTGACATAGCTATAGAATGCTTTGTGGTTGTCCTTAGAATCAGTGGCGATTTTGTGTTCGTAGCTAGCTTTGGAGCATCTTATAAGGGATCTCAGCTTTGTACTAAGGCTGACCAGGGAACTCCTCCACTTATAGGATTTTGCTCTCTTTTGCAACAGTTTCTTCCTTCTGTTGTAGAGTTTGTTTATGTTTATACCTCCATAGGTATACAGGTAAGAGGTGTATACTGCAGGTAAAACTCAGTTCATGTATATAGTTGTCTACATCAATACCACTGTCCAAACTAAGGCCATAAGGTAGTATACTAATACCTGTAAGGTACAGATCACAGCACTGACTAGGAAAGTAATGAGAATTACAGGAATATATTAGTTGTTAATTGACATCTCCCCCCCCCCCCACCATATCTGCAACAATAAACTAAATACACAACTCACTCGGTATGTGCTCCATTAAATCTACTGTTGGGACATATGTCCTATTCTTTGATAAATATTTAAATTTGTTTCTCTGCATGTGCCATGTTAAATACTCCCACATTGGTGGCATGCTGCCATTAGTGTACCTGCATACTGTTGTAATGGCCACTGTGGTTCCATATATGCATGTGTTCTGTTTGCTAAGCAACTGTTCCATTTCCAGTGTTTTGGGTTAATTGGAGTATCTATGCATGCTGTTATACATAATCCTGGAATGTGTTGACTATTACTAACCCACATATGTTGTAAAATTGAAACACCATAGCACGTTTGGGAAGGCCGGTCCCAGCGGACCCACCATTCCCACCTCATCTGGCCGTGGCACTGGGCACCAGCACATCTGGGGCCCACCCTGGGACCTTTTATTTTTCTGGTCCTGCAAAACCTTCGGGTGGAACCGCCTCAGGGAAAGGGACTCATGCCCCCCCCCCCAGGAGCGGGTGTGGACAGGACACTGTCACCCGTCGCAGGGTCCAGGGCGTGGCGTGTAGTTAGTTGTGCAGGTGAATACTTTGAAACTTAGGGTGGGGGCTATACTTAGCCAGATTTCTTCAGAGGGAGAAGAGCACCCAGTGGTTTATCTCAGTCATAGGCTCCAACCCAGGGAGGAATGCTATGCAGCTGTATAAAAGAAATGTCTAGCCATAGTGTAGGCAATACAGAAACTTCAGACCTATCTGTATGGAAGGAAATTGAATGTTATGACAGATCACAACCCCCTAACATGGTCAAACAAAGCCAGCCAGCAAAATGCCAAGTTGCTAAGATGGAGCCTATTGTTGCAAGCATATGATATGTCAGTGCAGCACCGCAGTGGGATTAGCAATGCCAATGCAGATGGTGTCTCAAGACAGAATGGGGTAAGGTATATTCAGATAGACCTAACCCTCTCAAACAGCATTTCTCAAGGGTCACTTGAAAAACTAGCTTGAGTTCTCAAGGGGGGGGGGGGAATGTGAAGGCTGCCAGACTAGCTAGATAGAATTTTATAAATAATTCTGTCATTTGTAAATATTAATGTAAACCACAGGCTTGTTGTCTTAAATGGTAAAAATAGTGTTATATATGGGACTGGAAAAAATTTAACAACAGTGCGCTCTGCTGACCAAGTAAAGCATGTTGTGATCCTTTTATGTAAACATGGCTCCGGCCAGTCTACATGAAGGAATTCTTGCTATTGTTTTAAGGCCAGATTTAATGGCCAGAATGTGCATGCATAAATGCCCTTAAAGGCTTTGCTTCCTGACCTGGTGTGAGCTTACTAAAGAATGTAGCCTGTTAGCCTGGGGACCTCAGGAAAGTATGAAGAATGATGTAATGTGAATCAGGACTGTAATATCAATGTAAACAGAGAGAATCAGAGAGAATTAAGCATTTTTGTCTTGACCATCCCACTTATCGGCTCTGCCTGTGTTCTGTATGTAAGTTTATCTCAGATTTGTGTTTTCTCTTTGAAATAGCTAGAAACTAGAAATATTAGACTAAGTGTTTTTCTGTGATGTCAGAACTGTACTACTGAATTATTTTAAGTATTTTTCTGTGATCTCTGAACTCTTGACTAGCACTGTGTAGTAAAAAGTATTGTCTTGTGTTTTTATTATTTATTATTAAATATTTTAAAACTTTCAACTTTGGCTATTTTGTGTAGAGATAAGTTAAGCTCTAAGAGTATATTGCATTTATATAGTGATCCTGTACCAAGTCACTCTAGTAAGCCTTCGCTGTTTAGTTATACTACCAACTGGATAATAATATTGCACAGTAATAATTGGACACCCTTTTAAGGGGCTTTGGGTAGCTGATAAATATTAGCTGGGTGGTGGCAGTGATCTCTACCATATAGTCTGGGTAAAAGAGGCAGAGCTGGAGAACCTGTACCAGCCTTCCCCAGAAGTGTCTGTGTGGTTGTATAAAACTCTTATCTCAAAGTGTGTGTGTGTGTGTGTGTGTGTGTGTGTGTGTGTGTGTGTGTGTGTGTGTGTGTGTGTGTGTGTGTGTGTGTGTGTGTGTGTGTGTGTGTCAGCTACTTGGGCAGAGACACAAAGCACTGATTGGATACAGAGGGTGCTGTAGGTTTTAGCTTGCCCAGCTGGCTGAGATCTGGACCCTATAGCTGTGCCAGTGGGGAGTCTTATTGGGGACCTGGAGAGCAAAGGAGCGACCAGCCTCGGACTGACTGTGATCTCTGTCTGCCCTTAAGGGAAATTTCACTTTGCTGTGTGTATTTGTTATCCTTTCCTCCTATATGAGATGCCTCTCATTGGTGTTAGTGGTGAGGATTGAGGCTCCTTGATTGCTGGGCCAGGGCATGGGCATCACAGCATATATAGAAAAGACCTTAAACCTCCAAAGAGTAGAAGGAGTGTGAAACCTCACTGAGATTCACAAATACAGAATGTATTATGCAGGGCTAAGACTCTCGGAAATGAAGAGAACAAGTCCAAATATTATTCATCATCAAGGATAGAGATAACCTATGTTACAGCACATGAGCTCTGTTTGTGGTTCGAGAGTATAAATACACACCTGACCAACACTGCTAATGCAGTTCAACAGCAGCCCTGCAGAGAACTAGGACTGTCAGAGAATGCATTGCTACACCATGCCTTCAGCCATCTACCAATGGGCATTATGGGGCACAACCAGGACACACAAGTGTGCAAAGCACCTGCAGAGCCATGCCCAAACACAGGGCAACACTGAAATGTACAGAACTGAACACAGAGATAACCACATGCAGAGGTGTGCACATACTGCTCTGAACAGTTTGCAGCGATGCATGTGGATAAATAATTGTGCACAATTACCTGCATACAATCGAGGTGCAGATATTAAACACTGTGAAACTCTACAGACAAGTTGCAGATATTAAACACTGTGTAACACTACAGACAAGGTGCAGATATTAAACACTATGAAACACTACAGATGAGGTGCAGATATTAAACACTGTGTAACACTACAGACGAGGTGCAGATATTAAACACTATGAAACACTATAGATGAGGTGCAGATATTAAACACTGTGAAACACTACAGACGAGGTGCAGATATTAAACATTGTGAAACACTACAGACGAGGTGCAGATATTAAACACTGTGAAACACTATAGACAAGGTTCAGATATTAAACACTGTGAAACACTACAGATGAGGTGCAGATATTAAACACTGTGTAACACTACAGACGGGGTGCAGATATTAAAAACTATGAAACACTACAGATGAGGTGCAGATATTAAACACTGTGAAACACTACAGATGAGGTGCAGATATTAAACACTGTGAAACACTACAGACGAGGTGCAGATATTAAACACTGTGAAGCACTGCAGACGAGGTGCAGATATTAAACACTGTGAAACACTACAGACGAGGTGCAGATATTAAACACTGAAACATTACAGACGAGGTGCAGTTATTAAACACTGTGAAACACTACAGACAAGGTGCAGATATTAAACACTGTGAAACATTAGTAACTGCAGCTGCTTTTACTTGAGCTCACATGGTCCTTATTGGCTGTTGCATGCATATGTAGGCTCTAAAATCAATAGGATAGGCCATTTGCAAATAAAACCCTAGTAGCATAGTCACATTGCACATAAAAAACTAGTGCACAATAAGGTACGTAATGATGCCTAGTGCAGAGGAATGGGTAATGCACGTCCTCTGGTTGCAAAATGTTATTTTTTATTTATTTATTTTCCATTTGTTTACTGGGTTAGTCTGACTGGACACAAGGTGATCATTTTCAGCAGAGGCCCGGGGGAGAAAAGCTCCAGATGCATAGTAAAAAATTATAAAAAATAATAAAAATAATAAAAAATTATATAAACATAGCTATTTTGTACAAAGGGAGTAAAATCAGAGTTTTACATATGATGCAGCATACAGTGGTTGGAATACTGAGAAACAATTAAACAAGATATTATGCAACAAATATACAATTGCTTGAACATAAATTCAAAAAGAAGTTTCCATAGACAGACAGGGTCACAAACTAGAAATCATAACTATAAAGGTGGCCTAAACACCTGGTTCACAGTACTATGCACTAAGTGAAACTACACAGTACACCTGTGATCTAGGGATGTTGAAAGTCAGGAACAGGTGAAATTAGTCTGGGTCTGTATAGAAACATATCCAAGTTTTGAATAGGAGATCTTTTAGTAGGGATTTGAAAGTATGTTTACTATTTAGACATCTAATGTCAGGGGGTAGAGATTTCCAAGCCTTAGCAACTGCATAGGAATAAAGAGATTGGCCTGAACTATGTAAGCAATTGGTAACAGTCAGTAGGGCGGGATTGGAAGATCTTAGTTGACGCAAGTATTATGGAAGGTGAGCAGACCAGAGAGGGCAGGTATTTTATTTGGTTGGTATAGCAGTTGATGGGTCAAGAGAAGTTGATTGTATTTTAGTAGGTTAGGGAGTTCTAACCATCCTAGTTGTCTTAGGGAGAGGCAATGGTGAGAATGAAACTTAGCACTGGTTGCAAATTTTGAGATTTTATTGTAGCAGGTAGTTTCAGAAGGTAAGATTTGTTTAGGTGAGTTAGAATTGGGAAGCGTATAGTAAGGTGGGGGGTAGATGGGTACGAGAGATAGTGATTCGGGATTCCTGTGTGAGGAAGCTCTTGCAGCAGTAGAGTGAACCTAGTTCTTATGAACTTTGGCAATTGTTAGTGCTGTATGTTTTGGTCAATAGTTACACCTAGTAGCTTGGCTTGAGTTACTGGTGTGATAAGGGTATTGTTGAAGGATGTTATTGAGAATGGCAAGGTAGGGGTGAAAGTTTTGGATGGATGGAAGATCATGAGTTGGGACTTAGATGGGTTTAGTATGAGTTGGGAAGAATTTAGCCATTTTTCTATAGTAGTGAAGGCTTCCTGGGTTCTGTCTTGGAGTAACTGTAGAGATAAGGCTGAGCAAATAATGGTGGTGTCATCAGCATACTATACTATATTAGTTTGTTGGGTAGCCGAGGGGAGGTTATTGTTAAAGATGGAAAATAGTAAGGGACCAAGAATGGATCCTTGCAGAACACCTTGTCCCACTGGGAGGAGAGACGAGAGAGAGAGTTATGCCATTTAACAGCTTGTTGCCGGAGGGACAGATAATTTTTTAACCACAGTAGAGAGGAGTTATCTGGATTGAGCTCAGAGAGAGTCAATAGTAATTTGCAGTGGGATACCATGTCAAATGCCTTTGACAGGTCTAGGAAGACAACAGATACTAACTTACTGAGATTTCTTTGTCGGTTGATGTGCTCAGAAATGGATATAAGGGCAGAGGTGGTACTATGGTTTGGCCAATATCCATGTTGGTAATTTGCTAGCAGGTTATATTGAAGAAGATGATTTAGTAGTTGGGTATGTACACATTTTTCTAAGATTTTTGATAGGGGAGATAGTATAGCTATGGGGCGATAATTACTAAGGTCTATTGAGGAACCATCTTTGCGTAGGGGGACAACATAAGAAATTTTCAAGACAGAGGGGCCAGTTTGTTCATCTATGGATCTTCTGATGAGTATGGAAATAGGGTAGGAGATGGAAGAGGCGGCAATCCTGAGGTAATCAGTGGGGAGTTTATCAGCAACGAGAGTGGTGGGTTTCAGTTTGGCAAGGTGTTTACAAATTATGTCAGCTGGAACTGGTTTAAGAGAGAATTGGGAGTTGGTCTTATAATGACAGTTTTGTATTTTGGGGGTATTTGTAGTAGATGTGGGGAAATTGTTAAATAACATTTGGATGGAGGAGGTGAAATAGTCATTAGACTGGGTGCAATATCATTATTATTACCCTCAATGTTAGGGTTTGGGGAGGTGATTTTGCCTGGTTGGAGAATATGGTTGATTGCGGACCAGAATTTTTGTGGATTGCTGTAGTGAGTTTTCTGTAGCTGGATGTAATAACTTCTTTGTTTCTGAGCTCTAGAAAGTATTGTCGGTTTGTACTTGTTTTGTTGGTACGCCAGGTTGCCCACGCTATGTCTCATTATTTGAATAGGGATCTTGTGCTCTTTGAGATCCAGGGGGCTGGGTTGGTTTTAGTATGAATTATATGTTCTGGAGCCATAAGATTAAGGATACCTAAGAAGGTAGTATTAAAGTACTCCACGGCTTCATCGTAGTAGAATTTTAAGAGGTGACCAATTTATTTTTTTAAGGTGTTGATGAATTGGTCTAGTAGGAAATTTTTGAAACTATGGATAGAAAGTAGGATGGGGGGTTTTATTGGTTTTGTGCGCTGTCGTAGTATGAATGTGGCAGGTGATCACTGAGGGAGTCGGGTAACGTACCAGATATATTGGCAGATGAAGGCTTTTTGGTTAGGAGCCAGTCTAATATGGATTGCTTTTTGGTGGATTTGTCTATATGGGTGGGGGTTTGGATAAGCTGTCTGAAGTTAAATAGGTTTAGGTGGTACTTTGGGGGGGATGCTGTGATAGAGGCCCAATCAATGTTGAAGTCCACCAGGATGTATCTTCTGAGGGAGAGCAGTGGAAGTCCAATGTAAAATGGACTCTAGGGTGGCAATATTGTCACCTGGTGGTAAGTAGACAGCTATAATGTTGAGTTGTCTCTGCTGGTTTAATTTTATATTTGCAAACAGAGTTTCTGCATAGCTGAAAGTATGGATATCTTTACATATTTGTTGGAGAGTAAGGTTGTGTCTGTAAAGCAGGGCAATGCCCCCACCTCTTTTAGTTATTTGATCGCATCTAAGGATGTTGTAGCCAGGAAGGGCTATGGTGGTATCTTTGATGTGGGGCTTAAGCCAGGTCTCGGTTAGGAGAACAATGTCAGGGTTATAGAAGGATATAGAGGCATGTAGCTCTTCAGTTTTATTCATGATGCTGCGGATGTTTATACTGAGTATTAAGAGGTCAAAGGGTTTTTCCTTGCAGGGGGTATTTGGTTCATGTAGGTTTTTAACGGTGGGTACAGTAGTGGAGGGGCCTGGGTTAGGGTGCATGTCACAACTGAGTGCAAATTGGTTAGTAGCAGTGGTCAGTGTGTGCAAGTAACTGACAATCATATTGTGTATGAGTGAACTATGTCGTTTTTTATAATTTGTTTCAAGTTACTGGCGATCATATTGTGTATGAGGGAACTATGTCATTTTTATCATTTGTTTCATGTTACTGGCGATCATATTGTGTATGAGTGAACTATGTCGTTATTATAATTTGTTTCAAGTTACTGGCGATCATATTGTGTATGAGTGAACTATGTCGTTTTTATCATTTGTTTCAAGTTACTGGCGATCATATTGTGTATGAGTGAACTATGTCGTTTTTATAATTTGTTTCAAGTTACTGGCGATCATATTGTGTATGAGGGAACTATGTCGTTTTTATCATTTGTTTCATGTTACTGGCGATCATATTGTGTATGAGTGAACTATGTCGTTATTATAATTTGTTTCAAGTTACTGGCGATCATATTGTGTATGAGTGAACTATGTCGTTTTTATCATTTGTTTCAAGTTACTGGCGATCATATTGTGTATGAGGGAACTATGTCGTTTTTATAATTTGTTTCAAGTTACTGGCGATCATATTGTGTATGAGTGAACTATGTCGTTTTTATCATTTGTTTCAAGTTACTGGCGATCATATTGTGTATGAGTGAACTATGTCGTTTTTATAATTTGTTTCAAGTTACTGGCGATCATATTGTGTATGAGGGAACTATGTCGTTTTTATCATTTGTTTCATGTTACTGGCGATCATATTGTGTATGAGTGAACTATGTCGTTATTATAATTTGTTTCAAGTTACTGGCGATCATATCGTGTATGAGTGAACTATGTCGTTTTTTATAATTTGTTTCTTTGTAGGTGAGCTTGGTGAGATCAAAAGGGGTGTGGTTGGAGACGGTAGGTGAAATGTATATGCCATCATGGTGGTGAGTGTTTGAAAAGGTTAGCATGTGGGAGTTTAGGTGATTGTGGTTAGTGACAGTGAGTGGTAGGAAGTTAGACGGTAGACTAGGGGTAGGAGAACTGCTAAGAAAATTGGAGATGCAAGCATGGTGAGTGTTGAAGGAGGTGGTCGTAGTATATGTGAAGGTAAGTTATCTGGTTTGGGAGTTATTAGAGGGAGAAAGGATAGTGTGATGTGGTAGAGCACCACAGAACAAATTAATGAGCAGGTGGTGAAAGGAAAGAGAGGGTGGAGTGGTTGGAGGATGCTGCAGTAGGTTGGTGGGAGGTGGTAAGGAAGTCAGGTGATTGTAGTTATGAATAAATTTGGGTATAGGCAGAGCAGGTGGTATAAGGGGGCAGGGTAGGGAACAAAATGAGCTGAATCAACTCCACAAGGTAAGGAACTCAACAAAGACCTGAAACAGTGAGCAAGAGTAGGTAAGGTGCTGATTAAAGTGCAGTTATATTTCACTGTGACTGGCAACAACACCCACTGTGTCTTTTATGGGTAGTAGCTAACAGTAAATCAGGAGGAAAGTCAGAGTTGACTATTAATTAAGGGATGCTGTTAGTTTTAAGTCAGTTGCAAAGAAAAAGGGGGGGGGTCTATGGCAGGCCTATGAGGTTATGAATTATATGGTCCATTTCTATATACTAGATATTCTGCAGCCATGTAGCAATTGCTCAGACACTCACACACACACACGTACACACACACACGTACACACACACACACACACACACACACACACACACACACACACACACACACACACACACACACACACACACACACACACACACACACACACACACACACTCACTCACCGCTCAGATATACCTTTGCACATATATTTGACACTGTGTACTGATTGTGGAGAGTGTGTGTGTGTGTGTGTGTGTGTGTGTGTGTGTGTGTGTGTGTGTGTGTGTGTGTGTGTGTGTGTGTGTGTGTGTGTCTGTGTGTGTGTGTGTGTGTGTGTGTGTGTGTGTGTGTGTGTGTGTGTGTGTGTGTGTGTGTGTGTGTGTGTATCTACTTGTTTATTTACCGGTGAGGGTATTCTGATTTATGACTTTTTTTCAGCCCTCCCATGATGCTTATTTGACAAAAATTCCCCATCCGACAAAATATAGCCATGTCCTTGTGTTATATGCTAGATAGTCTTCCATGTTGCATGCCCTCCTGGTTTTAGCTAGCGACCTGCATTTAGCAACATTCTGTTCCACTGAAGGAATGTGCTCTGCACTGAGCACCTTTATTATGTTGTATATTTCCCCAGGCTGGGCAAAACATACACACGATCACAGTTCCATTAATGAATCACACTCATGGCTTAACGGTGCCCCAGACTTCCATATTTAAGGCAGACTGGACCTAAGAACCCCTCTGCCCTTTCCTTATGGACAATGTGGCACAGGAACTTTACATGTAGTATATAAGATATAGGACAGAAATACGTGTAGCATTCTATACTGATAATATAAACAAGTCACCTTAATTATAATGCTAAGATCTCTAATTGTAAGTTTATCAATTATCAAAAAAACAGCAAAATTGAAGCAGAATAATGAATTTAGCAGTCATTGTTCTCATTTAAAGTTATTTGCTGCACCCTTCACTCCCCCACCACTTTTACTAACGCTGTGATGGCTTCTTCTTAAGAAAATTGAATACTCCAAGACACAGCAGTCTCAGATACCCTTTATGTAAGTCTCCACTTTTAGCATATTGACCCTCACTACTCCTGGACTTTCATTTGCAAGTCTCAAAACTTTAAATTGTAGCCTACTAACAATCATAAAGAAAAAATAACTGAAAAATCAAAGAATCCTCACTTCACTTATACTTTAAGCTTAAGTACCATTTAAGAATAACACTTTTATAGTAAACCTGTGCATGAAGTTACAGAAGTCTGAGAAAATAAACTGAAAGGCTGTTTGCAAAATAAAGAAAACTGCTGTCCTGAGAGAAGGCTATACTATACTGTGGCACGCCTGTGTCTTCTAAAAATATTGTAAAACTGTGTGTATGAAACTCCCACTGTGATTCCAAAACAACTGCAAACATGCCACTTGTGAATAGATACAATACACACACACACACACACACACACACACACACACACACACACACACACACACACACACACACACAGCTTCAAAATTAAAATATACTATAACAGACATGCCAGCAAAGGTCAATGTGGGGAATTAACTGTGGCTAGTCACAAGCCTCTCCTACCTCCTGCAAAAATGAGACGAGCTTCAAAGCACTCTGGACTTGCTGAATGAGAAAAGTCACATCAGAAGATAGTTATGATAACTTTAATATAACATGCTAAAACAGTAGATACAATTGCATTACCCATGCATTACCCATGAGCCGCATTACAGGCAACAACCAAGACTGTCCTCCCTGCATATACCTTATGATACATGGAGTGAATATGTCACAAGTAAATGTGGGGCATTATGAAATGTGCAGCATGACACCCCCACCTCAGAGAAGGGCTAAGCTGAAACCCACACAAAATGTAGTAGGAACATCACATCCACATCTACGACCACCACAACCACCGGTTCCACCTGTCACGGAAATTCCAAACAGTTATCAGATCTACTTACTTGGATGCACTTGACAGTTATTTGACAGAAACAACAACAGTCCAAAACTATAAGAAAAAAATGCTAGCTATGCCACTGGGAGTGATTTCTAATACATGTAACCCATCAGGTCAAAAAATGCAGCAAATCTCCCAATCCAAATTATATACTTTGAACCCCTCTTTTTCAGTTCTAGGGACCAAGCTCTGGGAATCCCTGGAAAAAAGCTGTTGCCACCTCATATGTTTTAATTGGTACTCCTTTTCAGTCAGACATGGTCATAAGAGACCTGAGTAATCATGTAAACAATCCTCTATCATTTGATCATCACATTTCTACTATTGTCGGGAAATCCTTCTATTGGGCCCAGTTAATTTCCAAGGGAATGTCTTCAAGATTCAAAGAAGTCATCCTGCCTCTCTGTACTTTTCCCTTATCAAACTCGTTATTGAATATAATGTTCCCTTTGTTATGTATAAATCGAATTACAGTGTTCAGCTAGAAAGGCCCCAAAGTTACCTTACCAACAGAATCAAAGGTGTTAAATATTTTGACTATCCTGATAGATTAGCACATCTCCCTTCATTATACTCAGTTACACTATAGGCTGCTGCAAAATTACCTGTATCTTGCTTTTTGAGCCATGAAAGACCCAAAGTGATTTATCCTTCTCTTTCGTTTCAAAACCAGTGGCTCTACAAAGACCTCTACTAGAGTCTAAATCTATGCCAACAAATAAATAAGACTCGCTGGAGAGATAGGTTCTGAACTCAACATGCTTGTCGCCTGTGGAATAAGTTGCCACTACAGGTCAAACAAAGCACTATTTTAACAAACTTTACAACTAGTTTTGATGACTGGATGGGTAGGCGCAAAGCTAGACATAAGATTGTTAAGGATGAAAACATTATTAAGTGCTTAAAAAGGGAGGCAAGAACTTTTATGCTTAGCTTGTCTCTCCTTAAAGGTAAATATAGCTAGGCATCTTATGGTCCTCTGGATCGCTTGCCTAATATTGTTCCTAAGTTCAGTCTTAAAGACACCACTTCTAACCATAAATTTCATGTTCTACTTTAACTTTAGTTTTCTACCCTAGTCTTCCTACATGGTTGAACTCATTAGAGTCTATACAATTTACTTACTCTTCTGCGCTCACCTTTGTAATTTATGTTAGTATTTCAAACAAATCTTGTTGAAGCCTGTGAACTCCAGCAGCATGCAATGTAAACCAATTTCAACTTATGTTTACATTGGACATTAGGACATGTGGATGACACCTGTTTAGGAGAAGGTCTGTTAGCCAGACTGTACATGACTAATGGTACATGACATAAATGCCGTGGGTAGATATAATCACGTTACAGCAGTGTCATAATGGTCTTACTTAAATGCTATGCCATGGAAAGGCAAAGGCACATCCCACAGCAGCTGGGAGGTCATCTGCAAAGGGGCCAGGGGGTTCAGGTGGGCACAACAGACTGACAGAGCCAGGGGAGTTTTTGGTTTCCCTGCAGGTGGACACATTGTTTCTGCAAGTATCTTTAAATGAGTAGACACTGACATCATGATGGACATGCACCAACATTTTGTGATGGATAATGCCCAATATTAGTGCCTCTTACACCAGATTGCTGCACATTTGCACTGAACGTGTACACTGTATACTGACTGCAACTGTTGGCTATGTGTTATTTTTGGTAGATCCAGTTGCTAGTCATTTCAGAATGGCAGCAGATCTAGGTTACTTTTGTATGGTACATCTTTCATGGACACCTTTAGTATGCATATGTATAGCTGGGACAAATGTACAAATGGTCACTCTGTTAGGTTCATTGGGCAGAACACTACTACACTGACACCTGTAGATGCTGAGGCACAATGGCAGACAAATCTCGGCACTTTGTTTGGGACTGATGATGATGATACAATGGCAGACAAATCTCAGCACTTTGTTTGGGACTGATGATGATGATACAATGGCAGACAAATCTCAGCACTTTGTTTGGGACTGATGATGATGATACAATGGCAGACAAATCTCAGCACTTTGTTTGGGACTGATGATGATGATACAATGGCAGACAAATCTCAGCACTTTGTTTGGGACTGATGATGATGATACAATGGCAGACAAATCTCAGCACTTTGTTTGGGACTGATGATGATGATACAATGGCAGACAAATCTCAGCACTTTGTTTGGGACTGATGATGATGATACAATGGCAGACAAATCTCGGCACTTTGTTTGGGACTGATGATCATGATACAATGGCAGACAAATCTCGGCACTTTGGGACTGATGATGATGATGGTAATGATGATGATGTTGATGAGGTACAGATACCTAAACAAAAGCCTAATCACAGAGTGGCACTGATTACCTCCATACTGGGTGTGCATCCATCCTCAGTTGAGACAAATTGTATGGCCCTCCCACACAAGCACAAGAGTTGCATACATAAGTGCTCACCATCCTCATTAGGAGTGCACCCTCTGCAGCTGTGGTACCAAAATGGCACAATGCATCCGAGGGGGGGTATACCTACCATTTTACAGCTTAACAGGGTGCCTTACACTGCCCCATGTCACAGCAGGTTGCCCCTGACATGTGAATGGCACTCAGGAGCAATCAGCAGATGTGACGCAGTATGCTCTAGTATTGTATCCAGGCCCAGCATGGACTTTGTTGCTGTGGTATGGAGCATTGGTGAGGAGATGGAGACAAGGCACATAGTATTAATTGGTCTTTTATAGTTTGTGGTGGTTCACAGCACTTCCACGTCCACTTTCATATGGAGGATTTCCGTTGCCACCCTCACTGCATTCACAGGCATTTTTCAAGGTTGGAGGTGGGAGTGTGTATTTGTGGGGGGGGCATGTAAATGTGGGCCAACAAGAGATGCATATTCCTCACTTGCATCTGGATATGCACCATGCTACAATACTCCTTGTTGTGAGTGTCTATAACTCTAACCCTCAAAGCAGGACACCTCATGAAACATCCTTATGAGGAAATACCACATGTCCTAGTGCAACAAGCCAGCATAGGGGCTGAAGATCACAGTAATGTAATTGCACTCCCAATGACATCACAGAATATCTTTCATCTCTGGATGATGGCCTCTGCATCACACCATGGTCACATAATGAGATGCAGCCTTATCATAGGAGAAAGTTGTACATGATGAAGAATTCCTGCCACCATGACTTCCCTTCTTGGACTTGAGTGATATGCCCCACCTACCCACTTACCCAATGTGTGTAGGAATGCATGTGTTATTGTGTCCATAACCACCATTGCACATGCTGGCCTCTGTGACCCACCACTTGCCCTTCTGTGTATTAAATATGGGAATGTCTCATGTACGACCTGGCTTAATCATGTGCTGAGCAGCATAGTCTGATGTTTACACTACATGCAGTGTGATTAGTCTGTGTGACATGACACCATCACTGTTTGCTTATCGAGACCCATACATTTAGTTTGGATGCTGCTGCTTTACCTTTCACTGCTGTATACAGTGCCCATTGTTGCTGGACGTGTGGTTGTACAGCTGACACTTGCTGCTGCTGTCCATCTTAATATCACCTGACACAGTGCTGGTGCATCCTTCCTGCTGGCTTTACATATGCACTATCTGACCATACTATTATCTTTGGGCTACCCTGCATGTCTCCTCTGCACCACACTGTGGAGTGTGGACATTCTAAGAATATCCTACAGCCTGTGGCTGGATCATACTAAAGTGTCCTCAGGCTTGATGAGGCAGTGTAAGTGTAATTTGAGCAGGCCACATATATGATCATATGGGCTTGCATGTGTGTGGCCTTGCACTTGAGTTTGACTAAAGTTTATGGGTTCTGTAGGAGGTGTCATAAGTCAGGGCTCCAGTGGGTATGAACATGTTGGGGGATTCCTGCACATGGACATGCTAGATATTTATCCACATAGCCTCACATTAGAAGGGCCTGTACTTTCCACCTAGATGGTACCATGGAATTTCAGTTTGCATTAAGCAATGATAAAACTGAGATGTATGCCAGATCTGACAGTCTTACAAACTGTTTCATATTGATTATGACTTGACACATGTCATACACTACCTAGCGGTTCATGGAATGGCAGCCCATCTTCTTCACAGACCTTTGTGATTGTAGGCCAGTTAGGCCTTTATTGCTACAAGTGCATAACTGATGACACCAGTTATCTCATGGAGCAATGCAATATCATAGAAAGTACCCTGTGATGTTAACACTCTGTTGTGTTGCACTAACAAACCGTATATGATCTTCCACATGGAGAAGAATTGTATTGAGAAGCTTGTCTAGTATAACAGGTAGAGGCCTATGAAATAGCCATTGTGTTTCAAGTTGGTTTCTCAAAGATCCCTGTAGCCAGTATTCAAAAGCAATACATACCTTGGTCTCTACATATATGGGGCCATGCAATCCCATCAGTTCAGAATGTGCATGATACATGTGAACCAAGACTCATGCATTGTCCTGATTGACTCCAAAGCAATTAGTAATATCTTTATGAATGAAATTGTGGTATGTGACCTGCTGATGGTTCATTTTGTTTTTCTGATGAATAGCACTGCATGCATACTGTTGGCATTAAGGCAATAGTATATTGGGCATGATGGATATTGTGACTCCAAGCTTTGCTGCAACATATAGTGATGAAACATTTGGAGTGCTTTGCCCTTTTAAATTTAGGCACATACAACTACTAAACTTATGCTATAGGCAACTACAAATCTCAACTCTGTTCACTTTGCACACATTTTAATATCATTAGGACCCCCTTCTCCTACCTCACTGTGTTTGTGTGCATTTTGTATCTCTTCTTTTGTGAATTTCTGCTGCCTGCACTGCAGCAGAACATTGGACTACATATTGATACTGGTTTGTGCCTGTCTGCACATTGCTGATTCTGTTGAGAGGGCATATTGGGTATTATGCAACATAACATCTGCAAAAGACTCGTGAATGTTTGCTGAAATGAAAACAGATATGTAGCACTGACAACTGTATTTTGATTGGTTGCTAAATCTTAACAAAATTGCAGTTCTTGATCCTCTAATGCCCAGCTAAAACTAACCAGCACTAATACCTCGAACAGATAAAGCATTTAAACTCATGTACCCAAACCTGTCAAGTTTATGTGTAAATTTCAACTAAATGAAGAAACACCCAACAATCAGTACTCCCCACAATTCCCTTCCCTTCCCTCGACTGCAGACATGGCAAGTCACTTCTGCCCCCCCCCCCCCCACCAGATCTAATCCAAATCCCTCCCGTTGTCTGAGAGGAGGTTGAGATATACCATTGCAGTATTATAGTTGTGGCCATATGGAGTTTTTATTTATAATCACATACAGAGCAAATATCTCTCCAACAATAATGTAGCCTTTTTAAAGTCTTTATTTAAGGAAAATGTTTGTTAAAACAGCGGTCAGTTAATTGTAGATTTGCAAAGTGCACTAAATCCATGAGCCAGACAGAACAGAGTTTTCTACAGAAAGACTACATATGCTATAGATTTATTCATATGAGTATCTCATGAACAGAACTTTTAGTTGCTATTTGATGCATTAGTGTAAGTAGTCTAGTATTTGATGAAATCTGACAAGACAGCAACACAAAAGAACATTTTTTTGTGAAATTTGGTATTTATTAAAATATTTAGTCTGTCTTTTCTGGTTGGGAATTAATTCTTTCAATTTGGGACATTAGTTAGAATAAGTTGTATCTAAAGTATTTTTTTCTTGGTGTTTCATTATCAGGAGTCTTTATTACAGCAGCATTTACTATAATCTACCTTCAAATTTTATTTTTTTTACTGATAATTAGAGGATACTTGGCAAATCTGCAACTGGTTATTTTAAAGGCTCCACTTAAGTAGAATTTTAGAACATATTTTTCTGCTCAGCAGGCTTTATTGAATAGAAAGCTGGTCATTTTTTAATTACTTCCAGTACTTGAATTTGTATGTGTACTCACAGAATAGAGAAGGGGCCTCAGAATGTCTTTGAGTGGTAGCTAATGCAAGAGTTTGGGGAGTGGTTAAGAAAAGAGTTTCTCATCAACAATGCTGTTTTTTTTCCTATCAATAATTGGAAATGCCATGTTAAAAGTTTAATTCAGCTACTGTGAGTTGTTTACTTGGAAAAGAGTTCTAAAGATCTAGCTATTAGGTGGTGTGCAGAATAAAAGTCAAATTAAGGCTTGTATGTGACACATCATAGGAAGAAACCTAACAGCCATGTGGGGATAAACAACCTATACAAAGTATTCTGAAATGGAAAAATGGCACACAACCAAGTGCATGATTTACACAGTTGTGTGGACACAGCAGCATTACACAAAAATTGATTGGTTTTATGCAGAGTTGATAGCAGGTAGGCAACACAATATGCTGAACATATACATATGGACATACACACGCACACACATCATATGTATATTTATATATAGTAGTGCAAAGCAGAGAGACAGTGGAATACAGTTAAGAGAGACAAAAATGAACAGCAAAAGGACATATAAAAGATGGTGACTGTGCATGAGTAAATGCTACCCGATGGTGGCATGCAGATCCTAAATGTGCAGGATAAGCAGGTTTTAAGGCCTGTAACTAGCAGTAAATGTATCATACAATATGGGTACAGACATATCTGGATAAGATGCTCCACAGGTAACACCATTATGCATTGCTGGCCTGTGTGCACCAATATAGAAAGGCAATGGAGGGGTCTGTATAGGCTCATACAGTTCTATGACATGTAAACATTATATGTTTGGACATGGGTGGCAGGAGGTTCTCGTGTAATGATTAGTGCTTTCTTAATACTGACATAGAATATCACCCTCATCACAGGCTCTTGACACAATAAAAACTGGTAATCATTGCCGAAAGTACATATATAGCAAATGCATGTTAGCATTCAAAAATGTGCTCTCAGATTAGACAAACCAATGAAAGCGCTTATAGTAAAGCCACTGTTACTCCACGAAAAGAGTTAGTAGCATGCTCGCACATAACGGTCTGTTAATTTTTCACTGCATAAAGCAATGTAAAAGGAAAAAAAAACTCCTTCTGTTAACTACTCTATGCCACTATGAGTGATAAGTGCCCAACTTAACTCTGGGCAGCAAAGCACTCTTCAGGCATAGACATTTATAAATAAAAAGAAAAAAAATAATAATCGGAAAACAAAGAGCAAAAATGTATCATCCAGAATATGGCACCACGACACCCATTTAAAGAAAGAAAACAGAAGCCAGTATTGTGCAAATGCTGGCACATGTATGTTGCATGCGTGTGCCACACATGATTCTCACATCAACCATCAGAAAGAAGCTGCAAAGGAACACTAAAGTATGTTTATTATACAATGGGATGATTTAAAAAAGTAAGCATTTTTTTAAATAATGTCATTGGATAATAACAAAAATCCACTCTTGTGTGGTTGCACCAAGATTTACCCATGGCTGGCCTTGTTTAATTACTCTGGCTTCACCCTCATGATCAGACATCACCCATCATGCATGATTTACATAATAATGAATTACATTTTTTCAGGAATTATACAAATAATTAGAATTTTTGTCAGAATCATGCATTGGCTGAAATTAAAATGAACAAGCTGATTGTGGTTTGTCTAGCTAATGAAAGGGGGTGTAGTGGTTTTATGGCCACTTAAATATTATGAAGCAGAAACTATTTCACAGATTTATGTCACAAGTACTTACCAGTATGTTTGTGGATATCACTGATTTATTTAAGAAACACATAATCCCAAGAAAAACAAATGAATGAGCCACTCCACTATGTCTGTAATTCTGTAGAAATCACTTTTATTCTTCAACAAACAGTAAGCGCTTTCACGGTCTCTTGAACCGCTTCATCAGACTGAATAAAACAACAAATTGACTCCTATTTAAATATAAAAGCATGTATAGCAATTAATCAATTAATCAATAAACCTATAATACAATAAATATATAATTAAGAATTTTCTTTAAAAACTGTGCTAAATAGGTGAAAAAATATATAAAATATATATAATACAGCATCACAATGTAATCAATGTTTAAGAGCTCTATTCTTTAAAAATGGCTTCAAGAAAACTGCTTCATTAATTCCTGGAGAATTATATGTATTTAATTTTAAAATCCATCTCTGTTCAGCTGTTTCTGTTCTGTTAGTCAAGTCGCCACCTCTCATTCCTTCCTTTAAAATTTATATCACTAAAAATTTAAAGGAATGTGTGTTGCCAGCTACCTCAACATGTTTCGCCAGAGCATTTGTCTCTTTTTTATTTAGACTGTTCCTGTAATGCTCTTGTATACGTTCTTTTAACATGAGGTTGGTTTTACCAATATAATAAGCCTGGCAGACTACGCACAATGCAAAATAAACAATGTTCTTGGTTCTGCAGTCTGCATAATGTTTGGCATATATTTCAAAGCCTAACTTAGGGTGAATGAATGTAGAGCAAGAATATATATATTTACAAGCCGAGCAGTTTCTACATGCATAAGTACCTTTTCTCTGGGACAAATCACAATTCTTCATTACATTGCTGTTATAACATAGCTGACGCTTCAGAGATTTTTTATTTTTAAAGACAAAGTGTGGTCTATTGTCTATTAAACCTTCAAGATCTTTAGCTGTGCTTAAAATATTCCAATTTCTGTTAAATATATCACAGAAGTCACCAATATCACTACTATATGTTATGGGAAATCTAAGTCTTTTGACATTTTTCTCCGAAGTGTCTGATGTTACTACCTTCTCGGAGAAATAAGCTTTCCCTCTAGTATCCCTAGTTTTAGTCAGCTCAAATAACTGTTTGTCAGAAAACTTACTGGAATAGCCTCTCTCTAAAAATTCAGTTTTAAGATTTGCCAAAGCCAGTTCAAGTGATGCATCTTCATTATAAGTCTCAGTATCTGCGCTCTCACTATGTTGTTTTTTACGAATTGTGGGTGCATGCTGTTATTATGCAGTAATGCATTCCTTCTAGTGGATTTTCTAAACATGCTGGTATGAATTCCTAACAAGTCAGACTTTTTTATTTTCACATCAAGGAACCCCTCCGTAACCAATAGCATGCACGGAACTGAAAACTCTAATATTCAGTGACCTATTGGACAGATCCAAGCAGAACAGGAAGTGTTAGTGCATGAGAATGATGAGGAATTAACATCTATAACTGAAAAGGCACGCACAACCACTGAAGCTGCACAGACATTAACTAATAACATTAAAGACAATGTGGTTAGTATTGAAAATACTATTGAAACAGCAATTTGACAGCAAGGCATTCTTTTTCGGTAGAAACAGGTGGTCCAAACAGGACACAATTTATGCCTTTCCAACTGCAAGACCCGTTGCCCATCAATGAACGGTCCAGGAGTCGGAATCAGAGGGGCAGAGTTACCGGCAAACAACAACAGCCAGAGGGTCAGCTGAGACAAACAAGGAGCAGAACTACCAAGGTTTGGTCTTAAATATTTCTAACTTAACACTCACAGAAACACAACTTTCCATTTTAGGGAAAGGTTTATCCTTTATCCCTGCACAACGAACTGACATAGCAGACATACTACAAGAACCTAGACTGTTTGCTAGAATTCTAATGCTTAAGACTATTTTTAAAACAAGTAACACTGAATATAATGTTTTTGTAAAACCTAGCACTTTTGTTCCCAAACAACATCCTATTGTTGAAACATTTGTATCTGTTTGTGAACAGGAAATCAGACAGAGGTATAATAATGGAACATCACATAAATATTTTAATTTGAGCAGGGAAGAGGGCATTGCCTTAAATGAGTTGAAACTTTTGCATTCAATAGAAATAAGACCTGCTGATAAAGGGGGTGGGGTGGTTGTACTAGATAAAGATTTATATATTGCACAAATGCATTTATTATTAGATGATGAACAGACATATCATAGAATTACCCGTATACAAGTGAAAGGAATTACAGATAGAATAGCTGTTATGCTTTTCGATTTGTTAATTAATGGAACGATTACTGAAGATTTATTTAAATACTTTACAGTTGAAAATCCTACCTATCCCAGTATTTACGGGTTGCCAAAAATTCATAAGATTCTTAGGATACCCTCAATGAGATCCATTGTCTCTAGCAAAGGTTGGGCCACTGAACCTTTGTCGATTTATGTGGCGAAATGTCTGAATTCCATACTCAATGATTGTAGTAGTGTTCTGAGGGATATGAAGATGCATTTAGAGACGCTGTATGATAAAATGAAAGGTGTAGATGAACAATATTTTTTCGTTACATTGGACATAGTCTCCTTGTTTACTGTTATCCCCAATAATTGGGGGATAGAGAATATTAGAAATGTATTAACTATGAAGAAGACTTACACAGTTGATATGTTCTCTGCTAGAAATTATTTTAGAAAATAACGTATTTGTATTCAGAGATGAATATTTTTTGCAGAAAATTGGCGTGGCTATGGGCACGCCTTTTGCCAATAGCTACGCCAGTCTAGCTTTAGTAGAATGGGAGCATAATGCATTTTTGTCCCTGGAATTCTGTTTAGATGAAATAATCTGGTATACCCGTTTTGTTGATGATATGTGCCTTCTATGGAAAGGGACCAAAAAAGATCTTGATTCATTTATAGAATATCTTGGTAATACCACCACTTTTTTTAAAATTCACTAGTAAAGTCTCTGAGAATGAGATAGACTTCCTTGATGTGAAAATAAAAAAGTCTGACTTGTTAGGAATTCATACCAGCATGTTTAGAAAATCCACTAGAAGGAATGCATTACTGCATAATAACAGCATGCACCCACAATTCGTAAAAAACAACATAGTGAGAGCGCAAATACTGAGACTTATGAGACTGCATAATGAAGATGCATCATTTGAACTGGCTTTGGGAAATCTTAAAACTGAATTTTTAGAGAGAGGCTATTCCAGTAAAATTTTTGACAGTTATTTGAGCTGACTAAAACTAGGGATGCTAGAGGGAAAACTTATTTCTCCGAGAAGGTAGTAACATCAGACACTTTGGAGAAAAATGTCAAAAGACTTAGATTTCCCATAACATATAGTAGTGATATTGGTGACTTCTGTGATATATTTAACAGAAATTTGAATATTTTAAGCACAGCTAAAGATCTTGAAGGTTTAATAGACAATAGACCACACTTTGTCTTTAAAAATAAAAAATCCCTGAAGCGTCAGCTATGTTATAACAGCAATGTAATGAAGAATTGTGATTTGTCCCAGAGAAAAGGTACTTATGCATGTAGAAACTGCTCGGCTTGTAAATATATATATTCTTGCTTTAAATTAATTCACCCTAAGTTAGCCTTTGAAATATATGTCAAACATTATGCAGACTGCAGAAACAAGAATATTGTTTATTTTGCATTCTGCATAGTCTGCCAGGCTTATTATATTGGTAAAACCAACCGCATGTTAAAAGAACGTATACAAGAGCATTACAGGGACATTCTAAATAAAAAAGAGACAAATGCTCTGGCGAAACATGTTGAGATAGCTGGCAAAACACATTCCTTTAAATTTTTAGTGACAGAAATTTTAAAGGAAGGAATGGGAGGTGGTGACTTCACTAACAGAACAGAGACAGCTGAACAGATGAACAGAGATGGATTTTACAATTAAATGCATATAATTCTCCAGGAATTAATGAAGCAGTTTCCTTGAAGCCATTTTTAAAGACTAGAGCTCTTAAACATTGATTACATTGTGATGCTGTATTATATGTATTTTATATATTTTTACACCTATTTAGTACAGTTTTTTAAAGAAAATTCTTAATTATATATTTATTGTATTATAAGTTTATTGATTAATTGCTTAATTGCTATACATGCTCTTATATTTAAATAGGAGTCAATTTGTTGTTTTATTCAGTCTGATGAAGCGGTTCGAGAGACTGTGAAAGCGCTTACTGTTTGTTGAAGAATAAAAGTGACTTCTACAGAATTACAGATGTGGTGGAGTGGCTCATTCATTTGTTTTTCTTGGGATTATTTGTTTTTATGAGCCTATCCTTTACCAGAGCATTGGTATTGTTTTTTCCATTGTATTTAAGAAACAATTTAATGACTTTCTGGAACAGATAATTTCAACAAGCATTGTTAGTCCAAATTTAAAATACCACGTGACTGCAGATAATCCCCAAAAACAAATTTATTTTTTACCCAAAATACAAAATAATGTTTTTCCACCAACAGACAGGTACTTTGTTGCCAGCAGAAAAACAAAGATTTCTTAGACTTTCATCTGAAAACACTGTTGCCCTGCATTCCTATCAGTTGCAAAGACACAATGTACTTTCTAGATGTTTTACAGAGTCAGACACTGTCCACTTCATCATATATATGCACAGCTGATGTGAAATCAGTATATCCCAGATTACTCCATAAGTGGTGGTATCAGAGCACTCGAGTACTATCTGGAAAGTTCTGGTATATATTCTATGTTCAATGATTTCTTGGGGAATCTGTTACAGCAAACCTAAGAAAAAAATTTATTTTATTTTGAAGATAAATGTGTTTTGCAGTTAAGTCATACTGCTACAGGGGCATCTTTTGCCCCCATTTCTGCTAACCTTTTCACAGGTTATTTGAAATAATTTCATTATTGTAACATAGTTAACAACCTGCTGCTCATACATGTTGAAATGTGGTACTGCTGCCTCATTGATTGTTGGATGGTGTAGACTGGTGACTCATTAATTTTGAAAGAATTCATGACATACTAACATAACAATCAATTCGGTATTTGTTTTACAGCTAGGCATGATCTATTTGTCATAAATGTTTAGATGTGTCTACTATCAAATTCATTGATGTGTCAATTTACACTTCTATGTATAGAAGATCTTTTGACAAAAAATTGTAGTTGTCATCCTACTCACATGAAGAATATTTCAAAATTCCAATTACTAAGGATATCTAGAATTTGTAATGCCAAAAGGTCTTATGAAAAGAAAGCCGAGGATTTAGAATGCAGACTTTTTATGAGGGATTATGACTGCAAGATCGTTACAAAGGCTAGGAACACAACTACTTCTATGTTAGAGAAAAGTTAAATCATATATCAGGCCAAGTATCAAACTGAGATGAACATTCTGATCAGATTTATTACTGATTTACCACTTGTGATTCAAACTATTTTTCTATCAATGAGATTAAAGAGGACACTCACATCTTGTCTCTGACGACAGGTTCTTTCAGTACCTGTATAATGACAGATGTTCCATCAATTATCATACAGAAAGGAACGTGGGACAGCACCCATCACATTCCAAATTTAAGTGAATGCATAGTGTCTCAGATAGTACTGAAATACTTTTGTTCACCACACGACAATTGCAAATATTGTGAAGTAGTTTGCTGGACCAAACATTTCTTCTCTGTTAATACCACTAAAACCATCCAAATCTGTCTATTCACTACCATACAATAGTAAATGAATTATTTTCATGGCTATCTGTACATGCAGGGCCTTTTATGTGCAACAGAATACCCCTCTCTGGATATTCAGAATAGCAATACATGCTTTTGAGTGACATTTGGTACAACAGAGACAATACTCTTTTTAGACGCAATAAGATTGCCAACATGGCTATGTTCACCTTTATAGGTATAAAGAGGGTTTATAGACCAGTTACTGTAAAAGAAAAACAGATATTGCTGGATTATAAAAAAAAAAGGCTAATTCTGTCTGTTGCATTACTTCAACTAGGGATGACTGAAGAGATGTTGGGTATTTTCCAAATGTTTTCAAAATGAAACACAGGTACCGGTATTTTCTTGATGGCTTTATGCATATGTTTGCTTAACAATATGCTGGCTTTGGGTATATATTTTCACTTTTCTTGAAACTATCCCCCCCTTTACTCCTAACCTCCACTCTCATCCCACCGCTCATTTCTGTTTGTGCCTCCTATGTAATTTTTTTACATTTGTAGGTGTGCGTGCGTGTTTGTGTGTGTGTGTGTGTGTGTGTGTGTGTGTGTGTGTGTGTGTGTGTGTGTGTGTGTGTGTACACACACACACACACACACACACACACACACACACACACACATACACACACACACACACATATATATATATATATATATATATATATATATATATATATATATATATATATATATATGGGTCCCTATCAGATTATCGAAGTATGAAAACTTCGAAAGGCATATGGTCAGGACCATATGATCGAAGGTTTGAAACTTCAAACATTTTGAATGGAGATTGTGATATAGAGCAGAGTTGGTATATTTAATTAGCTGGGGTGTGGAGGGTATAGGGGGCTTGCCCCCTGGCAAAAAATGTTATAAACAAAATTTTTTTATTTTTTATTTATTTTTAATGTTCAGAGCTCCAAAACTTCCATCATGTAGGTTCATAAGTTCATAGGATGATACCAGGCTATTGGCCTGGAGGCCTTTATAAGCCTAGGCAAGAATTTCACCCATGTTCCCACAAAGTCAGCACTTGTTTCCCCTGTCCAGCAGGGACACAGGTGGGATCCCAGGGGTGTATTTTATGTTTCCCTTCCAGCTGTCCATGGAGAGGGAGTCTATTCCACAGATGGTGGTGGGGGTTTGGGGGTTGGAACACAAATCTATCTCACCAACAAGTTCTATTAATGCCACAGACCAGGTTGATGCCTTGTACGCTGGTTGCATGAGTCGAGTTTGACTTATGGATATGCAGCAACTCCATCAAGGCTGGGTCTGAGATGGCTTTGTATGCCAGACACAGGTCACCTTTGAGCAGTCTGTATGAGACTGAGTAGAGGGACAGGACTTTTAACCTACCTGTATAGGATAAGTGTTTGAGACCCTGGATTTTCCTGAGTCAGGAACTTCTGTGGTCTCTCCAGCTGCTGCATGCACTTGGCAAGGTAGATGCTGAAGGGGGCATTTTACTCGATAATAGGTCTGATAAGGAAGGAGTACGGGGATGTTATTACCTCCTTGTTCCTGGATGAAATACCCTGATTTATGAGGTGGGCCATGTAGAAAGCCTTCCGTACAATGGAAGCAACGTGTTGGTCAAAGGTCAGACTGCTAGTATCAACATGGGTGCCCAAGTCTCTCCTGACTGATTGCATGCTTAGTACATTGTTATTAATGTGATAATTAATGAGGACACCATTTCCCCAAAGGGGATACTGATGCATTTATTGGCATTCAGTTTGAGGCTATGTTTATGGCACAAGTTAGCCACAGATCACTGGTTTTGACTTGCACCTCAGAAAACTATATCCTAAACAGTAGAGGCCCCAAGACTGATCCTTGGGGTACACTGCTCATTACGGGTCTACTACTAGAGGTAGCTTCCCCTATTTTGACTGAGTGGGTTCTATCAGTGAGCCAAAGAGCAAAAATGTATCATCCAGAATATGGCACCACGACACCCATTTAAAAAAAGAAAACAGAAGCCAGTATTGTGCAAATGCTGGCACATGTATGTTGCATGCATGTGCCACACATGATTCTCACATCAACCATCAGAAAGAAGCTGCAAAGGAACACTAAAGTATGTTTATTATACAATGGGATGATTTAAAAAAGTAAGCATTTTTTTAAATAATGTCATTGGATAATAACAAAAATCCACTCTTGGGTGGTTGCACCAAGATTTACCCATGGCTGGCCTTGTTTAATTACTCTGGCTTCACCCTCATGATCAGACATCACCCATCATGCATGATTTACATAATAATGAATTACATTTTTTCAGGAATTATACAAATAATTAGAATTTTTGTCAGAATCATGCATTGGCTGAAATTAAAATGAACAAGCTGATTGTGGTTTGTCTAGCTAATGAAAGGGGGTGTAGTGGTTTTATGGCCACTTAAATATTATGAAGCAGAAACTATTTCACAGATTTATGTCACAAGTACTTACCAGTATGTTTGTGGATATCACTGATTTATTTAAGAAACACATAATCCCAAGAAAAACAAATGAATGAGCCACTCCACTATGTCTGTAATTCTGTAGAAATCACTTTTATTCTTCAACAAACAGTAAGCGCTTTCACGGTCTCTTGAACCGCTTCATCAGACTGAATAAAACAACAAATTGACTCCTATTTAAATATAAAAGCATGTATAGCAATTAATCAATTAATCAATAAACCTATAATACAATAAATATATAATTAAGAATTTTCTTTAAAAACTGTGCTTTATAGGTGAAAAAATATATAAAATATATATAATACAGCATCACAATGTAATCAATGTTTAAGAGCTCTATTCTTTAAAAATGGCTTCAAGAAAACTGCTTCATTAATTCCTGGAGAATTATATGTATTTAATTTTAAAATCCATCTCTGTTCAGCTGTTTCTGTTCTGTTAGTCAAGTCGCCACCTCTCATTCCTTCCTTTAAAATTTATATCACTAAAAATTTAAAGGAATGTGTGTTGCCAGCTACCTCAACATGTTTCGCCAGAGCATTTGTCTCTTTTTTATTTAGACTGTTCCTGTAATGCTCTTGTATACGTTCTTTTAACATGAGGTTGGTTTTACCAATATAATAAGCCTGGCAGACTACGCACAATGCAAAATAAACAATGTTCTTGGTTCTGCAGTCTGCATAATGTTTGGCATATATTTCAAAGCCTAACTTAGGGTGAATGAATGTAGAGCAAGAATATATATATTTACAAGCCGAGCAGTTTCTACATGCATAAGTACCTTTTCTCTGGGACAAATCACAATTCTTCATTACATTGCTGTTATAACATAGCTGACGCTTCAGAGATTTTTTATTTTTAAAGACAAAGTGTGGTCTATTGTCTATTAAACCTTCAAGATCTTTAGCTGTGCTTAAAATATTCCAATTTCTGTTAAATATATCACAGAAGTCACCAATATCACTACTATATGTTATGGGAAATCTAAGTCTTTTGACATTTTTCTCCGAAGTGTCTGATGTTACTACCTTCTCGGAGAAATAAGCTTTCCCTCTAGTATCCCTAGTTTTAGTCAGCTCAAATAACTGTTTGTCAGAAAACTTACTGGAATAGCCTCTCTCTAAAAATTCAGTTTTAAGATTTGCCAAAGCCAGTTCAAGTGATGCATCTTCATTATAAGTCTCAGTATCTGCGCTCTCACTATGTTGTTTTTTACGAATTGTGGGTGCATGCTGTTATTATGCAGTAATGCATTCCTTCTAGTGGATTTTCTAAACATGCTGGTATGAATTCCTAACAAGTCAGACTTTTTTATTTTCACATCAAGGAACCCCCCCCCCCTCCCGTAACCAATAGCATGCACGGAACTGAAAACTCTAATATTCAGTGACCTATTGGACAGATCCAAGCAGAACAGGAAGTGTTAGTGCATGAAAATGATGAGGAATTAACATCTATAACTGAAAAGGCACGCACAACCACTGAAGCTGCACAGACATTAACTAATAACATTAAAGACAATGTGGTTAGTATTGAAAATACTATTGAAACAGCAATTTGACAGCAAGGCATTCTTTTCGGTAGAAACAGGTGGTCCAAACAGGACACAATTTATGCCTTTCCAACTGCAAGACCCGTTGCCCATCAATGAACGGTCCAGGAGTCGGAATCAGAGGGGCAGAGTTACCGGCAAACAACAACAGCCAGAGGGTCAGCTGAGACAAACAAGGAGCAGAACTACCAAGGTTTGGTCTTAAATATTTCTAACTTAACACTCACAGAAACACAACTTTCCATTTTAGGGAAAGGTTTATCCTTTATCCCTGCACAACGAACTGACATAGCAGACATACTACAAGAACCTAGACTGTTTGCTAGAATTCTAATGCTTAAGACTATTTTTAAAACAAGTAACACTGAATATAATGTTTTGTAAAACCTAGCACTTTTGTTCCCAAACAACATCCTATTGTTGAAACATTTGTATCTGTTTGTGAACAGGAAATCAGACAGAGGTATAATAATGGAACATCACATAAATATTTTAATTTGAGCAGGGAAGAGGGCATTGCCTTAAATGAGTTGAAACTTTTGCATTCAATAGAAATAAGACCTGCTGATAAAGGGGGTGGGGTGGTTGTACTAGATAAAGATTTATATATTGCACAAATGCATTTATTATTAGATGATGAACAGACATATCATAGAATTACCCGTATACAAGTGAAAGGAATTACAGATAGAATAGCTGTTATGCTTTTCGATTTGTTAATTAATGGAACGATTACTGAAGATTTATTTAAATACTTTACAGTTGAAAATCCTACCTATCCCAGTATTTACGGGTTGCCAAAAATTCATAAGATTCTTAGGATACCCTCAATGAGATCCATTGTCTCTAGCAAAGGTTGGGCCACTGAACCTTTGTCGATTTATGTGGCTTAAATGTCTGAATTCCATACTCAATGATTGTAGTAGTGTTCTGAGGGATATGAAGATGCATTTAGAGACGCTGTATGATAAAATGAAAGGTGTAGATGAACAATATTTTTTCGTTACATTGGACATAGTCTCCTTGTTTACTGTTATCCCCAATAATTGGGGGATAGAGAATATTAGAAATGTATTAACTATGAAGAAGACTTACACAGTTGATATGTTCTCTGCTAGAAATTATTTTAGAAAATAACGTATTTGTATTCAGAGATGAATATTTTTTGCAGAAAATTGGCGTGGCTATGGGCACGCCTTTTGCCAATAGCTACGCCAGTCTAGCTTTAGTAGAATGGGAGCATAATGCATTTTTGTCCCTGGAATTCTGTTTAGATGAAATAATCTGGTATACCTGTTTTGTTGATGATATGTGCCTTCTATGGAAAGGGACCAAAAAAGATCTTGATTCATTTATAGAATATCTTGGTAATACCACCACTTTTTTTAAAATTCACTAGTAAAGTCTCTGAGAATGAGATAGACTTCCTTGATGTGAAAATAAAAAAGTCTGACTTGTTAGGAATTCATACCAGCATGTTTAGAAAATCCACTAGAAGGAATGCATTACTGCATAATAACAGCATGCACCCACAATTGTAAAAACAACATAGTGAGAGCGCAAATACTGAGACTTATGAGACTGCATAATGAAGATGCATCATTTGAACTGGCTTTGGGAAATCTTAAAACTGAATTTTTAGAGAGAGGCTATTCCAGTAAAATTTTGACAGTTATTTGAGCTGACTAAAACTAGGGATGCTAGAGGGAAAACTTATTTCTCCGAGAAGGTAGTAACATCAGACACTTTGGAGAAAATGTCAAAAGACTTAGATTTCCCATAACATATAGTAGTGATATTGGTGACTTCTGTGATATATTTAACAGAAATTTGAATATTTTAAGCACAGCTAAAGATCTTGAAGGTTTAATAGACAATAGACCACACTTTGTCTTTAAAAATAAAAAATCCCTGAAGCGTCAGCTATGTTATAACAGCAATGTAATGAAGAATTGTGATTTGTCCCAGAGAAAAGGTACTTATGCATGTAGAAACTGCTCGGCTTGTAAATATATATATTCTTGCTTTAAATTAATTCACCCTAAGTTAGCCTTTGAAATATATGTCAAACATTATGCAGACTGCAGAAACAAGAATATTGTTTATTTTGCATTCTGCATAGTCTGCCAGGCTTATTATATTGGTAAAACCAACCGCATGTTAAAAGAACGTATACAAGAGCATTACAGGGACATTCTAAATAAAAAAGAGACAAATGCTCTGGCGAAACATGTTGAGATAGCTGGCAAAACACATTCCTTTAAATTTTTAGTGACAGAAATTTTAAAGGAAGGAATGGGAGGTGGTGACTTCACTAACAGAACAGAGACAGCTGAACAGATGAACAGAGATGGATTTTACAATTAAATGCATATAATTCTCCAGGAATTAATGAAGCAGTTTCCTTGAAGCCATTTTTAAAGACTAGAGCTCTTAAACATTGATTACATTGTGATGCTGTATTATATGTATTTTATATATTTTTACACCTATTTAGTACAGTTTTTTAAAGAAAATTCTTAATTATATATTTATTGTATTATAAGTTTATTGATTAATTGCTTAATTGCTATACATGCTCTTATATTTAAATAGGAGTCAATTTGTTGTTTTATTCAGTCTGATGAAGCGGTTCGAGAGACTGTGAAAGCGCTTACTGTTTGTTGAAGAATAAAAGTGACTTCTACAGAATTACAGATGTGGTGGAGTGGCTCATTCATTTGTTTTTCTTGGGATTATTTGTTTTTATGAGCCTATCCTTTACCAGAGCATTGGTATTGTTTTTTCCATTGTATTTAAGAAACAATTTAATGACTTTCTGGAACAGATAATTTCAACAAGCATTGTTAGTCCAAATTTAAAATACCACGTGACTGCAGATAATCCCCAAAAACAAATTTATTTTTTACCCAAAATACAAAATAATGTTTTTCCACCAACAGACAGGTACTTTGTTGCCAGCAGAAAAACAAAGATTTCTTAGACTTTCATCTGAAAACACTGTTGCCCTGCATTCCTATCAGTTGCAAAGACACAATGTACTTTCTAGATGTTTTACAGAGTCAGACACTGTCCACTTCATCATATATATGCACAGCTGATGTGAAATCAGTATATCCCAGATTACTCCATAAGTGGTGGTATCAGAGCACTCGAGTACTATCTGGAAAGTTCTGGTATATATTCTATGTTCAATGATTTCTTGGGGAATCTGTTACAGCAAACCTAAGAAAAAAATTTATTTTATTTTGAAGATAAATGTGTTTTGCAGTTAAGTCATACTGCTACAGGGGCATCTTTTGCCCCCATTTCTGCTAACCTTTTCACAGGTTATTTGAAATAATTTCATTATTGTAACATAGTTAACAACCTGCTGCTCATACATGTTGAAATGTGGTACTGCTGCCTCATTGATTGTTGGATGGTGTAGACTGGTGACTCATTAATTTTGAAAGAATTCATGACATACTAACATAACAATCAATTCGGTATTTGTTTTACAGCTAGGCATGATCTATTTGTCATAAATTTTTAGATGTGTCTACTATCAAATTCATTGATGTGTCAATTTACACTTCTATGTATAGAAGATCTTTTGACAAAAAATTGTAGTTGTCATCCTACTCACATGAAGAATATTTCAAAATTCCAATTACTAAGGATATCTAGAATTTGTAATGCCAAAAGGTCTTATGAAAAGAAAGCCGAGGATTTAGAATGCAGACTTTTTATGAGGGATTATGACTGCAAGATCGTTACAAAGGCTAGGAACACAACTACTTCTATGTTAGAGAAAAGTTAAATCATATATCAGGCCAAGTATCAAACTGAGATGAACATTCTGATCAGATTTATTACTGATTTACCACTTGTGATTCAAACTATTTTTCTATCAATGAGATTAAAGAGGACACTCACATCTTGTCTCTGACGACAGGTTCTTTCAGTACCTGTATAATGACAGATGTTCCATCAATTATCATACAGAAAGGAACGTGGGACAGCACCCATCACATTCCAAATTTAAGTGAATGCATAGTGTCTCAGATAGTACTGAAATACTTTTGTTCACCACACGACAATTGCAAATATTGTGAAGTAGTTTGCTGGACCAAACATTTCTTCTCTGTTAATACCACTAAAACCATCCAAATCTGTCTATTCACTACCATACAATAGTAAATGAATTATTTTCATGGCTATCTGTACATGCAGGGCCTTTTATGTGCAACAGAATACCCCTCTCTGGATATTCAGAATAGCAATACATGCTTTTGAGTGACATTTGGTACAACAGAGACAATACTCTTTTTAGACGCAATAAGATTGCCAACATGGCTATGTTCACCTTTATAGGTATAAAGAGGGTTTATAGACCAGTTACTGTAAAAGAAAAACAGATATTGCTGGATTATAAAAAAAAAAAGGCTAATTCTGTCTGTTGCATTACTTCAACTAGGGATGACTGAAGAGATGTTGGGTATTTTCCAAATGTTTTCAAAATGAAACACAGGTACCGGTATTTTCTTGATGGCTTTATACATATGTTTGCTTAACAATATGCTGGCTTTGGGTATATATTTTCACTTTTCTTGAAACTATCCCCCCCTTTACTCCTAACCTCCACTCTCATCCCACCCCTCATTTCTGTTTGTGCCTCCTATGTAATTTTTTTTTACATTTGTAGGTGTGCGTGCACGTGTTTTTGTGTGTGTGTGTTTGTGTGTGTGTGTGTGTGTGTGTGTGTGTGTGTGTATACACACACACACACACACACACACACACACACACACACACACACACACACACACATACACACACACACACACACACACACACACACACACACACACACACACATATATATATATATATATATATATATATATATATATATATATATATATATATGGGTCCCTATCAGATTATCGAAGTATGAAAACTTCGAAAGGCATATGGTCAGGACCATATGATCGAAGGTTTGAAACTTCAAACATTTTGAATGGAGATTGTGATATAGAGCAGAGTTGGTATATTTAATTAGCTGGGGTGTGGAGGGTATAGGGGGCTTGCCCCCTGGCAAAAAATGTTATAAACAAAATTTTTTTATTTTTTATTTATTTTTAATGTTCAGAGCTCCAAAACTTCCATCATGTAGGTTCATAAGTTCATAGGATGATACCAGGCTATTGGCCTGGAGGCCTTTATAAGCCTAGGCAAGAATTTCACCCATGTTCCCACAAAGTCAGCACTTGTTTCCCCTGTCCAGCAGGGACACAGGTGGGATCCCAGGGGTGTATTTTATGTTTCCCTTCCAGCTGTCCATGGAGAGGGAGTCTATTCCACAGATGGTGGTGGGGGTTTGGGGGTTGGAACACAAATCTATCTCACCAACAAGTTCTATTAATGCCACAGACCAGGTTGATGCCTTGTACGCTGGTTGCATGAGTGGAGTTTGACTTATGGATATGCAGCAACTCCATCAAGACTGGGTCTGAGATGGCTTTGTATGCCAGACACAGGTCACCTTTGAGCAGTCTGTATGAGACTGAGTAGAGGGACAGGACTTTTAACCTACCTGTATAGGATAAGTGTTTGAGACCCTGGATTTTCCTGAGTCAGGAACTTCTGTGGTCTCTCCAGCTGCTGCATGCACTTGGCAAGGTAGATGCTGAAGGGGGCATTTTACTCGATAATAGGTCTGATAAGGAAGGAGTACGGGGATGTTATTACCTCCTTGTTCCTGGATGAAATACCCTGATTTATGAGGTGGGCCATGTAGAAAGCCTTCCGTACAATGGAAGCAACGTGTTGGTCAAAGGTCAGACTGCTAGTATCAACATGGGTGCCCAAGTCCCTCCTGACTGATTGCATGCTTAGTACATTGTTATTAATGTGATAATTAATGAGGACACCATTTCCCCAAAGGGGATACTGATGCATTTATTGGCATTCAGTTTGAGGCTATGTTTATGGCACAAGTCAGCCACAGATCACTGGTTTTGACTTGCACCTCAGAAAACTATATCCCAAACAGTAGAGGCCCCAAGACTGATCCTTGGGGTACACTGCTCATTACGGGTCTACTACTAGAGGTAGCTTCCCCTATTTTGACTGAGTGGGTTCTATCAGTGAGCCAGTTATCTACCCATCTGGTAATATACAGGTTGATGCCTAGCTGGGAGCATTTATCCATTTTACCCAAGTGGGGAATAGTGTCAAAGGCTTTGGCTAGATCAAGGTAGGTGGTGTGCACCGTTTTCCCCTTGTCCATGGCTTTGGTGACTGTTTTGAAGAAGTTGACCAAGTTTAACAGGCATGATCTTCTTTTGACAAAACCAAATTGTGTGAGGTCAAGCATTTGGAGGTTGCCAATGTCCTTGTTTATAAGGTCCATGATAACACATTTCATGGCCTTGCAGTCCAGGCTAGTTAGGCTGATGGGCCTATAAATGCCTGGGTCAGTGGATGCTCCACCTTTGTATAGAGGGATGACAGTGGCTGTCCTCCATTCGGCTGGGATGTAGCCACTGCTCAGGCTTTGGTTGAATAGGGTGCTTAATAGAGCTGATAGCTCATGCCTGAGTTCATGTAGAACACAAACAGGGATGTTGTCAGGTCCCATGGAGACTATATTTTTTGCCTTTGAGAGGGCATTAAAGACCTGCTCCCTGGTGATGAGGGGAGAGAGGGTGCAGGTGCTGGCGATGTCCTGGTTTAATGATGGGGGACAGGGGGTGAAGTTTTCACTGTACCTGTCT